>NC_090924.1:622324027-622457084 GCF_040938575.1 Ambystoma mexicanum | reverse complement strand
CCTGAAGGTCTCCTTATAAGGGTCCGGGGGAACTGGAAGGTTCTTCTTGGCCTTCAAGAGTCTGGGCAGGCACGCATGGGTCCCAGCGCTGGATTGTAGGTTAGCTGCTGGCCTGCTGCTGGGCTGGGGGGCTGCTGCTGTGGTGGGCGGCCTCCGTGCTGGGCCGGGTCCTGGGTGCAATTGACTTGCAGTGCCCGTGGCCAAAATATTCATGCACAGGGTGTCAGGGAGGCCCAGCAACAGCAATATCCTCTCTTTCCAGAGTCACATGGTATTGACCTGGCACCTGGGGTCACAGGGCAGCCTATATCCGGGGACTCCCTGCAGGAAAGGGGCTGCAGCAGGTGGAGAGAGGAGACGAGAAAGGAATGGGGCACGGGCCTGCAAATGCAATGAATCGTAACAAAAGGAGCGGCTCCCCAGGAGCCGCTCCTTTTGTTTGGATTCATTGCATTTGCAACAATTGGCGTCACGCCGGTGCCGGATTGGCTCAGGGCCCACGGCACTGCCAGGCCAGCAGGCCTACGGTTACGTGATACATTCAAAGAAAGGTAACACTTGTGTGTTACCTTTCTTTAATGAATGCATCCGCTGTGGCGGGAGATGGCTGCTGAGCGGGCTGCAGGGCAGCCCGCAGGCAAGCCAGCCAGTGCCCTGAGCCAGGGTAACCTGGCACACCAGCCCGCATTAGAAGACCGGCCCCCAGGGCCTCGGACTGCATCGGCCACGGGCGGATTGGCCGACGGGGCCAGTCCAACACTGCTGTCGTTTGAAGTACTGTTTCACAGTAAAAGTTCTACCTTGTATTTAAAATATGAGTGTAACGATTACTTATTAGCATCACAGTTATGCATTGTGTTACACACTTTGCAGTTGGTTCTCCTAGTAGTACCGAGTATGCAGCAGAGTGTTATCCAAGACACGTGATAAATCCAGCAGGGATGCCATTTGCCTGCTTAGCACTGAGCGGCTTCTGTAAAGATGGCTTAATGGAAATGTTTACGGGACACCGTTGCAGCTGTGCAACAGTGTGTACCTTTGGCACAGTTTTTGTTTCTCACCCATCTATGGCTTTGGGTACCCTTTCACAGGTTTCTTGATGAACTTGCGAATTCAGATTTACTCTTGGCCATTTTAACTTCTCTATGATCTATTTCATGCTTGCACCTTTTGGGCGGCCACAGACCTCTGAAATGTGGGGCCGTGGAGGGAAATTAATGCTTGCTTCTGAACATCATTTTAGTGCCACCTATGGGAACCATGTACTTGACTTAAGCATAGGCATGTGTTTAAATATGTAAAATGAGGCACAATTTTTAACCTTCACTTTTCTGAACAGAAAACACTTTTGCAACGGTTTAAACAATACATGTGTGTTTGAATATAAAAGTGATTGCTTAACACAGTGTATGTGTGTATTGATTAGAAAGAACTTGTGTGTATTGATTAGAAAGAACTCCAGAGAAAATGGAAAGAGTCACCAATAAAACCAATGAGGTTTTGGCTGTTTCGCATATTAAAGAGAATTTTGGGAAGATAGGAATGACCAAGGAGCTTTATATATCTGTCATATACGTCTTTGAGAGTTGTATGACTGAATCACTAAATATCTAAAGAATGCTGAGTTTGGTACAAGTTTCCGTTTTAAAAAAACCCAAAAAAGTCACCCTAACAATAAAGCTATTGCAAATATCAAGCATATATACAAGTTTGGCCATCAAAGACTTAAGCTGTCACAGTTGAATGATTGCTAACAGCTCAAAATTATTCAGTGTTGTGGATCAGCCAAACTCAGAAACTAAATTGGTTTTATGTTTTAATAAAATGACAACCACTAAATTGAAAATAAACCAATCATATCTGCTCCAATGGAAATCTGCCGCCCTAGGCCTAGTTGGCCCTGTTGTAAATACATCTCTGGGCGGAGCCAGTAACTCACTTGTTCTATGCACAGCGTTCTGAATGAATCCACCAGGGGCTCACACACAAATCCTCGCAGACTGCTCAATGTGCAGTCCACTTCGCAGGGCCTGCTGGCTATGTAGGATTGGGGTAGAGCCAGTAACTCACTTCCTCTCTGCACAGAGTTCAGCGTTCTGAATGAATCTACCAGAGGTTCATCCTCGCAGATTCATTCCTTCATCCGTTTTTGCAAGATCCTTTAGTACAGCTTCTCTTTTAAACGTTTGTCTACTTCATTTTATTTCTTAGCCACTTCATAATAATTATTTCTGAAAGATGTCACTTTTTCCAAGAGAATCTGTTTAAAAAAAAAAGGTTTTTACTCAACATGTTGAGTGCAATGTCTAGTGTGAGGCTGCTTGGACAACTGACTGTTTTCTTTTTGATATTAACCGGCTCACAGACGTTGGCGCCAACCTTAAAGCTTTCACTGTCAATGGTGGGGGACACACATGTTGACATGGAGCTTGCATCAAAGCAGATGGTTGTCTGTGCAACAGTAAAGACGCTCCTGATGTCACTGTGGATGGCAGTGGCACCACATAATGACACTCTGGACTAGACATTCACCAGTGACTGGTGCCAGTCCTCAGACATTGAGCGCACCGCAGGTTTTCCTCTGCAGAATCTTACCTAAAGAATGGTCTTTGACTTGCTGCATAGCTCACAAAGGATTTCCTAGTTTGCTGACTCTACATAATAAACATCTTCATGGCTCTACCTTACCATGTTCTGTAGGTGAAGCAGATTTTGCGAAAGGACTATCGAGGAACGGTTACGTAGAACATCTGAGATCAAGAAGGGCGCTAAGACTATATAGGGCCTCTTGAGGCGGTCAGTGGTAAAACCCGCTGGTAGGTGGTGGGCTAACGCCAACCCATAACGCTGTTTCCGCCACCTGACATCCCAGTGCTACCGGGACATCATGACAGGCGGCGGAACAGTAAATTCCCCAATGCCTGTGGTGTCCCATAGGAATCCATAGGAACGGGGACACTGAAGCACCGGCACCATCGATAATTGATAATGGTGCCGGTGCTTCAGTGGAAACACGGCCAGTAGGGGCCTGAACTTGCAGCAGGTCAGGCCTGGTGTGAGTATCATGTCCCTGCCAGCAGACTCTTAGTTTGGCAGTCCGGAAAGGGTGCCGGTACGTTGCAACCGGCACCCTTATTTCCGGACCGCAAAACTTATAATGAAGACCATAGTGTTGGTTTAATATTTATTCAGGGGCTAAACGTAAGGGCCCACTAAAATGACACTCAAACTATGATCAGGATGGTCTTCGCTGAATAAAGGTTTCACCTTGGTTTCAGGAGTCAATGTCCAAGTCTTTAGCCTTTGCCTGACCTACATATCCTCTGGTGTTGCTGGCTCTCAATATTCCTGAAGTCTCTTCTTTTGACTGATCTAGATATCTAGATGCAGGCTTTCCAGAGTCCTGCTTGACTAACTCTGGCACCAGCCTTTGGTGGTTGAGGGAAAGGCAGAGGTGGATGGGTAGTCAGTCCTTTTGAAGGGAAAGCTAGGGAGTGGCTCTTACAGTGGCTGGAGCGCATCTTGGACGCCTCCCCCACCCCATCTCTGAACTGGCACTAACCTTGACAAATCTCGTTCCTCCTCCATCGGAACCTTCAAGTTGTGGCCGATTAGGTGCTGGGGCTTCGATACATAGTTATTCACTTCTTGATCTTTTCTGTTTTCCTGCCACATCCTCCCAACCACCAACTTCCTTTGTTAGGACTCCTTTGCATCACACCGGGGCCTGGACGCTTGCACTTGTTTCTCGTGTAGGGATTCCAGCACCTCCTGAAGATGTCGTCCTCTTGATTTCACACTTTCTCTAATTTTGTCTCCTCCGTTGTTGCAACCTGCTGCTTCAACTGATTCCTCCCCATTACCTCTGCCTGCATCTCTAGACTTTGGATGCTACCATCGCCTCCTGTCCACTTTTACCTGCTGGTGTTACTGCCTCCTTTGCTAGCATCACCTCCTCCTGTTTACTCATCTCCTGTGTGGACACCTCTTTGGACTACCACCACCCTTCTTTTCCTACTCGCCCTCTGATGTTACCACCAATTTTGCTAGCAACACCTTTCTGTTCACTCTGTTTCTGATGTTACCACCTCCTTTACTATCCCCTCCTGCTTCTGCTCCCTGTCAGCTTTCACCACCTCCTTTGTGTTCTCCGTTGCCACTACCCCACCAGCATAGACTACTTACAACACTTTCCAGTCTTCCGAAAACGGGAGCCTCCTGCGCCTGCAACCCACCTACACCCAGACTGGGCTTCTTAGCTTTCATAGGGAGTTCCCCATCCACCTGGGTGCAACTATGGGGGAGGGTGTGCACCTCGGATGCCCAACTATTGCAGAACTGGATTGGCTGATGCTTCCAACCTGACCTTGGTCCAGTAGAGGCTAAGGGTTTTTGGCCTAAACCTAGATCAATCATGGGGACATCTTGGATATCATGTATGTATCATCAGGGGGCGAGAAGGAAAGAGGGGTGGTGGTCGCGCTTAGACACACTTATGTACAGACACGTTATAAATGCCATATCATATCAATGGTCTATGGAGGTGCGTCGGTGTAGGGACATAGTCTGTGTGTTGCTAGCAAATACGAACAGTTGGGAGTTACAATGCTTATTTTATTCCACCTCTTAGTTTGCACTTGTTTGGGGCATTTGTAAACCTCTCAAGTGGGTCCTAGGCCCCCGCAGAAAGTCAACGGGTCTTACTAGGTCACTTAGACTATTAATCACCTCCTCAGAGATTCCGATGGCATTGGAGGAGCTTTGGGGTCTGTTGCATGGTCTCTGGCTCAGGGAGGAGAGAGATCTAGTATTTGAATAGAAAGGAGACTGGCCCATGCCAAGCAACAGACCAGAATAAAGTGACCTGCAGATCCTCCCTATTCTGCCCCCAGCCTGACCTCCACTGGCTCGGGGTGGCACCAGACCCCTGAGTTACTCCCCCAGCAGTTTGCAGAGCCAGGAAGGGGGTTCTATCACAATATGTGAATAGGCAATGAACAGAGTCCTCCTGGAAATTATCCGCTGGCAGTTCTTTGACCACACTGCTAAAAGGTATTTAAGGGGGACCACTTTTTCCTTATTTTTATCTTCGTTTATTGCTGTTCTCAATGCAGGCACAACAGAGGAAATCCCTGCAAAGAAACCTGCAACAAGGACGTCTCAAATTGGTGGCGACCGCTTGTGTGTCACATTACAGTTCTGTTGTAACCCATGGCTGTCCATACCAAGAACCCCTCTGTAAAACCAAAAGCTAAATATTGTGTCCTGCAAGATTGCGGGATTGCGGGATTAATATACATGAATCTTTCCATATATGGTAACTGTCCCTGCCCACATCGAAGAGGGCTACGGTTTCCAGTACAAGATATGACCAGATGTTTCAATTGTGCCGACATTCAACTTTGAATTCACACCTGAAATGAAAGCCTGGGTTGATGCCATTAAAAGGTGAATCTGTCAGCCCCAATGATTCCTACTTAACCGACAGGTATGCATCAATTCCTGTCTAATGTGGGCATAAGTTCTGAAGAACAGAAACAGCAGCCAACCCCAACATTAATCATGAGAAAGATCTGACTTGCACATCTTTCAAAACTCCTTTTGATGGCAAAGGGTGATCAGTGATGAGATACACATTCCTTCTTCAGCACCATAGAAGGACAAACACCAAGTAACCATCTAACTATGATCATGACGGAAGATGCATGATGTAAGCTCACGAGAAACCAGCTGTGATCTCTGCAAGGTTAATGACCTTAGGACTAGGACACTGTACAACCAGACAGACAGGCATCATCTGTGGCTGTAAAAGAACGTTTCCAACAAGCAGTACAGAACAGTTACCTTCTGGAGTGTGCATCTTCTGGTTTCAGATGTATCCCTAGGTCTCGTTTCATTGCGTTCTGCAACAGAGCAGAGAAAATACACAGGCCACATGGATACGAGAAACACTGCTACCAAAGTCACAAGAAAACTCTAGAAGCCTGAACAGGATCAGAAGCAACAAAGAAAAACCTGAATGCAAGGGTTCCATTGTGTAGCATTGACCACTAGCTTCTGAAAATGACCACCCATCAAATTCTAGCACCAGCCATTTATCGGAACACTGCTGCAGATAAAATTGAATCTGCATCAATGGCCTTGTCAAAAACAGCAGAGAAAACCAAACAACAGGTTCGTGAAATATAATATGGGGTGCTTTCTGCTAGATAGGTCTTCCTGTTAAATTATAGCAAGGAGAATCCTTCAACAAATGACTGCCGCTAATGTTCAAACCTTGGGCTAAGCAGGGCCCTCACACCAAAGAAAAACAGACTGAGAAATCCTGATTTGCAAACAGGGAAGCCCCAACAAAGGGCTTGTTGAAACAATAAAACATTGTGAATTACAACAACTTAAGTTAGCTTTGATCCAACACCCACCTTGGAGAATTGTGTTGTTCTACAGAGAACACGGAAAGCAGTATTGACGGTTAACCCAGTTTATCCTGTAACAAATTGCTTGCAATATATCTGTCAAAGTTCTAACATTGAATTTACATCTATACTAACAGTTCGTCAAAATAATAAAGTGCTTTATTTATTTTGGACATCCAAACACTGTTTCCTTTGTGTCTTGGCTGCTTGCCAACTGCTACCCAACGTGAATGGAGGACACCGATGGACAACATAGGAAACAAAGCTTTCTTACATAGGTAAGGAATACATCTCCCATGCCACTGAGAACAGTCTGAGATTTTATCCACATCCACTGTTCAGACTCTGGAAATAAAAATCAAGGCTTTTCAGTGGCCCTCTTCCTTTCTTTTTCTGAAGGTTCCCAAAATGTTGGTTGTCCCCAGGACACCAACTTTTATCCTCATTTTTTGTGGCCCCTCACCCATGGGGTTCTGCATGTCTCTTCCCATTCCACACTCTTAACTGTCCCTTCCCACTAGTCTCCCTTACCGCAGCCTGGGGTTTCTCTTTATATAGTTATGAGTATTACACACACAGCTCCTCCTCGGACTTGATCCAGAGCTGGGGGCCAATGCTTACCACTTTCAGTCCGGTCTCCCTGCTAGCTCATCTTAGATGAGCCTCAATTCGCTTAGGCCAATCTCAGCCAAGGCCGAGATTGTTATTTTTGGGGTATTAACTATGTGTCTCTGTCTGCAACCTGTAGAAATCAAGAACCTTGGTTTTCGCTCTAATAATGGCCCTACTTTGCTTTCTCAAAAGCACTCCGTTTCCATATTGTGCCATTACTATGTGAGTTAGAGGTCAGATTTTCCCATTCCTCACCGTCTCAGAACGGATTACTACAGTTTCCGCTGTATTTCAGTCCGACTGAACAATGCAAAGTGCTTCCTAATTCTTCTGTCCACCTGATTTTTGGGGTTGTGTCCTACCTACACCACTTATACTTTGTACAGCGGTCTATCAGAGAATTGCCTTTAAATTCTGTATAGGTTTTTACACCATTTCCAGAAGCACCCCGGCTACTGGGATACCAAACAAATTCTACCTTACTTTCAACTGTCTTTGCTTAGTGGACCAAGCCTTTTTGGTTGTTGCAAGATTTTCTTGTTCGCCAGGTTGGTTACTCTTTTTCGTGCCTGGCTCCATACCTTTAGAGTTCACTTCATCGCCCCCCCGCCCCCGACTACAACTCTTTACCCCCTCTTGTTTGTCGCAGATGACTTTAAAGTTAGTTATTTTCTTATTCTTCATGGAATGTTAAACCACTTCTACCAGACAAAGCACCATAAATCACTCTGTGGTGCGTGTGTTTTAAAAACTTCCAACAGAAGAACAAGTTACTTACCGGTGGGAATGGTCTTTTGACTGGATGTTCCTCCCACGTATTCCTCATCTTTGATATATCCAAGTCTGCTTGCAGCTTACTTTGGGTAAGAAACTTCCAATCCAGACACTAATCAAATGGGGAAAATTACAAATGTAGGCTATGCTCGTATTATCATACCCCCAAAGGCTTCTTTTTGTGCATCTTAACTTGATGTGTGTGAAGGGCAATTGTAGGGTTCTTGAGAATTTGATAAAGAGGTGCATGCAGGTTCTTATGAAAATTGAGTCCTCAACACAGGAACTGATCAGAATCCAAACAAAGTGAAACAAAAGTTGTACATAAATGTTTGGATACAGTTGAGGGCTGACCTGTTGGAATTTCGATGCTTTAATAACTACTTTGTTTGGTCAATAAAAAGTTTTAATGTCTTAGCCCCTTATTTTAAAAAGCACCCCTCGAGAGAGAGTTTAGGTTTAAAATGTTGAGGGTGAAGTTAAATCAGTTCCCAACCATGGAGGTGTTGGGGATAAGGAAGAAGGTGCTAAGGGGAAAGACTCAAGACCCTAAAGCATTATTTGTATAAATTACCCTGATTTGCGTTCTTTCTGGAGAGAAAATACAGAATTGTTTGTTAGTTACTCGGAGGACAAGCTATGGACCAGAATTGTAAATACAAATGAAATCTCCTCATCGTTAAGATTTTTTGAATTTGTAGATGTGGTTTTAAACCTTTTAGGGTGTGGTCTTAAACATGTTAGGTTTGTATTTTGCAAATGTGTTCCGAGACAGCCAATTGATGTTTTAAAATGTGTGAAAAGTTTAGTTTATGTACTAGAACGCACAATTAATAAATATGAATAGTTTTCCCGAACTTCCTCAACCTCCTGATGACATGAGGAATGATTGGGAATGGTACAAGAGTGGAAAATCCTACTGCATCATGAACCCGTCCCCTAGAGCTCCTCTTTGAGGAAATTCCCTGGAGCAGAACAGCTTGCACTTCCTGTTGACACTGGTCACGAACAGATCCACTTAAGGGGTCCCCCAAAGGGTGAAGATCTCTTGAAGGACTTCCTGAGCTAATTCCCACTCAAGGGAGATCGTGCGCTGCCTGCTTAGATAGCTCGCTGATGTGTTTTCTTCTCCGGCTAAATCAGTGTTCTTCAAACTGTGGGGTGCGCCCACGTGGTGGGGCTCAATGCCACGCCCAGGGGTTTGAGGGGGTGTGTCCCACAGCTTGAAGAACAATTAGTCATCGCTCAGCTGTTGTAAACTGTCTTGCGGCGAACGCTGCCTTTAGCAACTAGCCCCAGCCTCCGGTATGCCCTTCAAACACAGCATGAAAGATATTCCATGCAGTCTTTACTTTTGTTGTTGCCAGCAGAGCGCTATTAAGACAGGTACTGTGATCTCTGCCCTATCCCCATTGCAAAGACAGCAGAAGGCACAGAGGGGTTAGGAGAAAGTGCAGAATTACCTTGAGAGAAGAATTTGGAAAACACCAGAACAGGATATAGCAAACAGGAAGACAAGTGGCTATACCGGAGGGAGAACGAGACACCGAAATTGGGGTAAGGATAGAATGTGGAAGAAAGGCAGATGAGTGAGAACAGGAGCAAGAGAGAAAATTGTAGTCAGAGTAGAACAGGGAGGAAATAAGAGTGTGCAAGAGAACAAGAGGGAGCGACACAAAATTGGGTCTAAAGAAGAGGGAACAGGATTTAAAAAAAGAGGGCGAGGAAAGCGAAAAGGACAATACGGTGACACATAAAAGTCTCTATATATACGTCTACATTGGCTGACCTAGCCCCATACTTTGGAGGAATACAAATTATTATTATTGGGAAGGGACGGACAGAATGCCAGAGAGGGACAGAACAGGAAATAACGGAAAGTGGGGACAGAATGATAATGAGGAACAGAATAGGACAGAGTTAGTCGGATGCACAGAACAGAGGTAGAAAGAATAGGAGAAAGATGAGACAGACGAGAACAGAATTTGGGCTAGAAACGGAATAGGACAGTTTAAGATGAAAAGGGAGGAAACAATAGGAGGAAGGGGAGAATAAGAGGAGAGGTCGATCAGCACAGAATAGACAGGAGAGACAGTAGGTGGGAGGCACAGACTAGGAGGAAAAGAGATTAAAGTATAGTAAGAGACTCAGAACACGGAGAGACAGAATAGTGGGTATAAGAAGCAGAGAATGAGCACAAGGCAGATAACAGACCACCAGAATTGGAAAAGAGGGGATACAGAATAAGAGGGAAAGACTTAAGAGTGAAAGAGAGAACACTGAGGAAAGAACTGAAAGAAGGGTTGAAAGCGGGCAGCAGATTGAGAACGAATCAGAATTAGTAAAAGTTAAGACAGCAGATGTGGTTAAGAGAAGAGAACAGGAATAGACAGACAGAATGGAACAAAATCTAAAAGACAAAATGAAGTGGGAAAACAGGAAGAATGGGTAGAGTGGAGAGAACATGCACAAAGGGGGGGGGGAAGAAATAGCAGAAATTGGTTAAGTGTAAAGGAGAGCCAAGAGAATAATTGGGTGGAAGTGGGAGTAAAAGAAATAATAGAACTGGAGGGCGAGAGGTGACAGTATGAGAGGAACAGCAGAGATATAAGTATGCAACAAGGAGAGATAATACACTGAATATGAGGGAACGAGAAGGATGAGCAAAAGAATGTAACTGAGAAATTGAGAGCATGAAAATGGGTGAAGGAGGCAGTCAGGAGGACTAGCGAGGAAGAAGGGAGAGAGAGAACAGGTGCACAGAAGAAGGAAAATATAGTACAGAATAGAATTAAAAATGGCACACACGCAGAGGGGAGAACTAAGCTAGGAATCTGACAATGTAAGGAGTCCTTTGCTGTACTCCACTGTGTAAATACCACCCTTCGTCACTAGCAGTTTGATGCTTTGGGGTTGGGACCTAGATATTCCACCTCTGGGCCTCTTCATTGAAACAACATGGGACAAAAGGCAACTGCAGAAAGCTTCTGCAAAAGCCTCCCGCTATGAAGTCACAAGTCTCAACTCTTTCTTTTTTTGAACACTCTTTCTTTTTTTGAACAATGATATCTTTTACTAATTGAACAATAAATGCCCGATATTGAATTCATGCTTCCCCACCGTTTCCCACTCCTTGATAGGAATGCATGAGAGTGTGTGTGTGTGTGTGTGTGTGTGTGTGTGTTAGGCAGAATCCTGTGCAGTTCCCTTGGGGAACACTGCAAAAAAGATTAAGACTACAGGAGTAAGCAGTAAACCCAATTGGTAGTTGTCTGCACCACCCAGATTTACCTGGTAGCTGTGGCTGAGCAGTCAGACCTCCCTCAAGAAGAGTAGGGCAGTATATAGAGTATACACAATAGGGCTAGAAACACAGTAGAGCAAACAAAACACTGACCAGAGCTTTGTATCAAAGTATATAATTATTTATTTAAAACACACTTTAGGCAATACACTAGCACTCTAAATCAAAAGCAAGTTAAAACACAGTCAGGTAAAGTATACACACCTCCCTTGATAACTATTAGACAAGTCAGAGTTAAAACACCACGATTTGTTAAGACAGATGTGAGCGCGTAACCTAGATGGCACTCCAATAGTTAAGTTAAAGGGAGAGAAAAAGGCAGAGCATAGAAATAAAACAGGTCCCAACACTTTTAGGAGTTCTCAGCAAGGGAATAAAGGCAGTATACACTGTAGTGCCAAAGTTGATAGGGCAGGCCCACTTCAAATGGAGCAAAGCGAAATGTGCCCAGGATCATACGGTTTAAAATGCACTAAAAGTCTTTGCAGAATGTTCAAAAGAGGTTGGGGAGATTCAACAAGTTAAAGTTAGAAGGTCTGGGGCCAACCCAGTTGGAAAGCCAAGGATTTAAGGGTCACCTTGGGCAAACTGAAGAAAGGGAGGCCAGGCAGAACACAGTACCTTAAAGAGAGGAAGCTCCAGCGGTGGCAGTTGTTCCTGGCAGTGGTTGCAGTTCATTGTTTCGACCACGGGAAGAGAGGATCTCGTCGAGGAGGAAACCTGGAGTCGTTGCACTGCACAGGGATGAAACCAGCCGCGGAGTTAGTCGGTAAAAGGGGCGTTCCTTTTATTCGCGGTCAAAGTGGTGAAGCTTGGCTATCCCACCACCGGGGTGCTTGGCACGGGCGATTCGACCAAGAGACGTCTTTGGAAGGCGAAAGGGGCAAACTGGTTGATCCCACCAGCTCAAAGGAAGAAGACTCGTCCAGCAGAAGATCTTCTCTTATCGTTGGGAAATTGGTGAGTTTGTTGCAGCAGGGCTTCACCGGTGGTGTCGTCGTTGCAGATGGCTCCGCTTCTTCCCTCTTCGGATTCTTAGGTCCTGTGGTGACTTCTGAAGTTCCAGTCCCAAAGGCCCTGCTTTTATGCAGAAAAACCCCCATTCAACAGCCTAGCTGCCACTCAAACATGCTAAGTGGTGAGCCGGGCGGCTCACCACTGGGCCAATCAGAATACAGTGCGACTTGGGTTGCTATGGCAACGCAGTCCAGTGTGCCAGTTCCCCTCCGCACACATCCTGTGGAACCCAGACAGAGTGGCACCATTTGGAGGGCTTCTGTGGAGAAGCCCACCAAAAAGTGGAACAAAGGACTCGACCTTGGTTAGAGTTACAGAGACCGACACGAACGCCCTTTTAGAAAAGAGTTCTGGCAAAAAGATCCAACCGTTGATTTAATATTAAATAAATAAACCAGCGGTATCTTTAACATTGCACCAAAAAGTGTTGCGTTTAAAATCAATGGGAAAATTCCATAGGAAATATTCCGGTGGAATATTTTGCGTGGTAACCACCGCCACCAGCCAGAAACTCAACAACGGGGGACTGGACAGTGCCCCTTGAAAACAGACCCAGGGGCAATCGAATTAACCCCTTCCAGTACTTCCACAATATGATGGTTTGTACTGGTTCTGTTCACAATTTTGGACTAGTAAAGTCAATGGTGACTTTACATGCCCTGGGAGACAGTAGTCAGTCCCAGGGTATGGAGTCTATGTTTGGGGGTCACTATGACACCCCTGTGTTACTGCACTGAGGTTGCTGTGTAACACATACACAAAAACAGATGATACCCTATGGAGAAGAAGAAAATAGCCCATAAGCACATACAAAGTCAAAGACATACCCCAAACCATGCCTAAGAGTGGGAGGAAAAGAGTCTCACTCTTAGCAGGAGAAAAAACAAACCCCAAAAATCCAGCAAAGCTGCTGGGGGACTCACTAGGTTTGGGAAATTAGCCTTATAAGAGAATTCTCCCTAACAGTGTGGGCACTTGGTATCTTGGTATGCTACTCGCTCACAGCTATTCCATGTAAACACGGGTCAGTGCGCTTTGGAAAGCGGTGACCATCCCCCATTCAGTAACCTCGATGACAGGGGAGGCCAGACTTCAAAACTCATGACTCAAGAGGGGAAGGGGAGGTTGTGCATAAAAATGTTTGAAGACCACTGGGCTAGATGAACTGCCAGAAAAGGGATTTCTTCATTTAGTGCCCAGAACCAGAGCTGCATTGCATCGCTGCACAGGGGTAGTGACTGTACACCCTCTCTTTCGTTGAGGTAGTGCATGGCCACTGTATTGTCTGTCATTATCAGGACACTTCTCCCACGTATTGAGGGCAGGAAGGCCATCAGAGCTAGTCTGATCGCCCTGCGCTCCAAAAGGTTGATATGGAGTCTTTGACTCATACTGAGACCAGGGTCCGCTTACTGAAAGATTCTTCATGTGCGTTCCCCATCCTTTGAGGGAGGCGTCTTTCACAACTGTCATCTCCGGCCATGGTTGCCAAAAAGGTTCTCCTCATCACATTCTCTCGGCAGGCTCACCACAGGAGATCCTGGGCAATCCTCGTCAGGACCTGGAGAAGGTCTATAATTCTGCCGGAGAATTGTGAACATTGGGATCTGAGAGCCCACAGAAGGGATCTCATTCTTAAACGGGCTTCTGGCACCAGCAAAATGCAGGATGCCATGATGGCGAGCAACCTTAGGAAGTCGAAGGCTGGGAGATGTTGGACTTTGACATTTTTGGACCATCTGCGAGAGATGTTCAGCAGTCAACTTGGGTGGTGAAGCTTTTCCTGAGGCTGAATCCAGGGCTGCTCCAATAAATTGAAGCTTCTTAGAGGGTGCCAAGTGGGACTTCTTGAAGTTCAGGGAGAAGCACAGCTTGTGGAGGAAGTGACAAGTTCGACTGAGATGACTCGGACTGTTGCGGAGAGCAAGCCCTGATCAACCAGTCTAGTTATGGTCGATGTGAATCCCCTCCCTCAGACTTGCTGTCACCACTGCCATAAACTTGGTGAAGACCCTCAGGGCAGAGGTGAGCCTGAAAGGCAGAACACAAAACTGATAAGAACCACCAACCGTGAGCCTCAGGTACTTTTCTGTGCTGCTGATGTATGGGCACATGAAAGTAAGCATCCTGAATGTTCAATGACTCCAACCAATCCTGGAGTTGAAGGGCCTGAAGGATCTGACTAAGAGTTACCATCATGAACTTGTCCTTCATGGGGAACTGGTTTAAGCATCTCAAGTACAAGATGGGTCACACTTCTCCGTTCTCCTTGGGGATTAGGAAATAAGGAGAGCACCAACCTTGGTTCCTCTGCTGCAGGTACCAGCTCTAATGCACCTTCTTTATGAATGGGAGACAGTAAGCATAGGCCAGTATGCAGCACTCATGCGTCAGAAGCAAGGCCTCACAAACTTCAGAAATGTTGCGACAGTCTGCCTCCTACCACAGACATGTGGATGAGAGTCATTTTGCTTCACCAGTTGCAGCTGCGGGCAGTTCAGCGGGTGTTGCAAAGGAAGTTCTACCCCTTCTGTGTCTGGCACCACGAGGAGCCCTTCTCTGACCCCTTTGAGAGAACTGACTTCTTCCTCTTGAGATGGAAGAATAGAAACAAAAAGGGCACCCTCTCCACCCTTATCCTGTGGACTGGACAGGTTTCCTAATTGCTGCCCCATAAAGTTTTAGCTGCTGCTCTTGAAGCTTGCAGTTTCTCCAAACTGTCAGCTTTCTCACCAAAAAAATAATGAGTTCCATGTAAGGACATGTCCAGCAAGCGTGCTTGAACATCCAACATAAATCCTGGCCTTATGAGCCATGCCATGCATCTCAACAGTACTGGCAGCCATAGATCTACTCATGGAATCCACAGTATCCAGACAAGATTGTAAAGATTGCCTGATGGCATCCTTTCCATCCTGGATTAGGATTAAAAATCCATCCCTCTCTTCTCCTTATAATTATTCTCTTATAAACATGCTTAACACCAACGTGTGGTTTCTAAGCACGTGATCGAGATTCAAACCTGTGTTGCGCTGCGTTTTCTTGCTTTCAAGACAACCACGTTCCCCCTGAGCTATCCTTCCTCCTTCTGGCATATGGTCTGTTGGTAGGGCAGGAGAGAGAGGAGAGAGAGGAGAGAGAGGAGAGAGAGGAGAGAGAGAGAGAGAGAGAGAGAGAGAGAGAGAGAGAGCGCAACTGTTCGTCCTCGTAATCCGAGTAACAAGTAAGTATACTCTGCTTGTCATGCCACTCCCATTTCATGTTCTTCTACTATATCCAAAATTACATCTACATATCATTGTAACGCATGTAAGTCGTTCAATAGTGTGCATTGTCTAGATAGCATTTGTCCATGCAGAATGCCATTAGTTACAAGAATTGTCATTGACAACAAACTTTTATTAAACTTATCTTGGTCATTTAAAAACAGTTTCATTCCTTTTCACAGGTGGTACAGGCTGGTGGCCTATCGATCCTTTAGATGGTGGCTCCACGGGAGGCTTGGACACCGCGTTCGAAGAGTGATACCCGCCTGTGCCGTTCGTGCCATTAGAGAAACGTTCCCGAGTGACAGCGGTCAGTACAGGGGATTTTCTCTCGCTGTGCTGCAACCTGACCTGTATAATCTTTAAAGTCTTGTATTTTTGTGTCATGAAAATAAGATACAAAATAAAACACCACATATATTTTAACATTTGTTTCGATTTTTTAAATGAATCAAGTGTGTCCATTCAAGGATGGACGTCAGACATCTGTGCTCTGAATGGGTGAAGGTCTGGTCGCTGTGAAGCAGGGTGGTCACTATCTATCTAAGCTAACATAACATATTCTCGATAATGCATGCACTAAATAACACTTGTTCAAAGTCTTTCAGTAGGTTATGTCTCTATAAAAGTCGCACATATATCTATACTAACAATTACCATTGGATTATACAGGCCTTAGGGTCTTGACCACTATAATACACCGGTTGAAGTGTCGGTCTGTGCTCACAAGAATCTCCGGTATGTGGCATTTGTTATTGATAAGCAACGATAGACTATCATTGATATAAAGGCGATATACTATATATTGATATACAGGCGGTTCGCGCCAGTGGATGAGCACTGGCATGAGGTGCTGTCAGGGGCGCGAAAGGCCAAGGTGCCAAACTACATGTACACTTCAAAAGGTGTCCCACGCCAAGGGGCCATCGGTCACAAGGCCTCCTCAGACCCCGTGTCTCCAGCCAGGCCTCCCCTTGAAGCAGGCCGCCCCCCTGCAATCCACATAAGTGTGTCTCTATTCAGCAGTCTTCCTGTGCCTTATCTGCACGCCCCAGGGCCATCCATCCCACCCCCCTGTATCAAAGGCGGTTCGCACCGGTGGATGCGCGCTGGCATGGGGGGCTGTGACGGGCGCAAACGGCCAAGGTGCCAAACTACATGTACACTTCAAAAGGTGTCCCACGCCAAGGGGCCATTGTTCACATGGTCTCCTCAGACCCCGTGTCTCCAGGCAGGCCTCCCCTGAGGCAGGTCACCCCCCTAATACCACGACATACATACGTCATTCATTCACAAACACACCCCAGTTTCTAATACTTTAAAAACCACTCGATATGTCTCATGAGAACATCTTTGTGCTTTGCAAGTCAACTCCTGAACATGCTACCTCGGAACCACTGAGATCTATGCTAATCTGCTAGTCGTCGTGCTATCCGTGAACTTCTGTGACCGCTTCGAGCATACCCATCAGTGCGCTACCTGTGGCCATCCACCTATTCTCCCGCAACATACTGCTCTGCTTGCTGAATCCAACTGTTTGTTGGTCAAGGTAAGGCCATGTATCCTGGTCATATTTCGCAGATTTTTAAATTTCTATCTATTTGCGAGTAGAGTACCCAATAGCGCTATGTTCATTGGTCTCATTGCTATTGACTTGAATTTCCATTGCTATGCTATCAATAGATCTATTTATTTTCATCTGTGTCAATTGTCATCGAATTGCATCCTTCGGGGGTCCAGTCTATGATGTAAGCATGTTTCCTTCTCGTGCAATACAGAACATCCAACGGATGAGTCACATGTTCAGTTTTTAGTCACATCATTTATACATTTCTGCAACGTATGCAAATACTAAGCCGCACATAATGAACTGGTGTAGTTCCTGCGACCAAAACAAACCTTGCATTGATCATTGTATGATTCATTAACTTTTGTATCAAATCTTTATTCTTGAAGATTGTATAATAATGTTGATATTTACTTTTCAGATTTATCAACAATGCCTGCCTGTTCGATCAGCGGTTGCCCTTCGAAGACCCACGCGAAATCTGAAGGCACTACAATGCATGTATTCCCGAAAACTGTTGATCGAATAAGAGAATGGGTCAGACATTGCGGATATCCACTGGATGAGCTGGAAAGTAGAGTCCAACAAGTCTTACAGGACAAGAGGGGTGATCGATACCGCATCTGCAGCCGGCACTTTTCCTTGGACATGTACACAACATCTTGGGTAACAAAGAAGAATAAACGGCGAATGACACGGAAATTGCTCGAAAACGCTATTCCCACTCTATTCGTCCACATTCCGCCACCGGTGAGTCAAGTGTCCGGATTTAGCTTTAGGCCTTGGGGTAGTGTGTAGGTATCCGAACGGATTAATTGATATTGTAGGTGTTCTATCCCTTGTAATAATTTCGATATTGATATGATTGTATAGTTTTTTGAATAATGACATTTACCAATATATTCTTTTTCGATTTCATAACCCACAAACGCAATGTATATATATGGGAACAGGGAACTGTGCTGTATTGAGCATTTTACAAGTATTCTGTCGCCTTACATGGCTATTTTTAATATTGGCATTGCATTATCAATCATTAATTTACCTTTACAACTTCTTGACTATCCCTTGAATCTGAAGCAAGAACATTCTACATCCTTGACGTGGTCGCAGTTATCAACCACTTCTAACGCATATCAGGTAATCTTACTAGGCTAATCCGCTACAGACCTGTTTTATGCATGTCAAGTAATATTTTTATTTTATCGTGTAATCATTTTACCGAATGTTTGGTTAGTGCTTTCCAATTGATATACACCTTAGTTATCATCCACTGGTGTTTGTTTTCGGTTATAATTAGTGTTATCCATACTAATGCAAGTACTGTCTTTCAGGGAGATGCTGAAGCGTCCGCCACATCTACAACATTTCTCGATGTTCAACAGCAGGATGTATGGATACTGACAGCTCCATCGAGCGTCATCATCAGAGCTGGAATTCTTGTCGTTTGATTGTTCTACACAATGTTTCATTCGTGGTTAGCCGTTGATATGTACCTGTGCTGTCGACCCCAAGTGTGTGTTATGTTTTCACTATTGTAATCCTCACTAATGCAAGTACTATGTTTCAGGCAGTTGATGGAGCGTCAACCCCTGCACTTCATGCAGAGCATGACATTCAAGTAATTCCAGGGGAAGTGGAAGCGGGACCATGCGTATACGAATCGGCGCAACAGCTTTCGGAAGTGCGCACTACATTTGCAACATCCATAGATATTCTTCAGCAGCACAAGGTATGGATAATGACAGCTCCATCATGCGTGATCATATAACGTGATTCCATTTGCTATACTTTCTTCCCTATTAACGCAAGTGCTGTGTTTCAGGGAGACGACGAAGCTTCCACTATAATCACAACATCCAATTTAGATGATGCAGATGTAAATAAATCGGATAAATAAGTCGATGAAATGTGATCATATTTAGATTTTCCTTGATTCTTTTGGACAATGCATCATTTGCAGTTATCTCTTTATATGTACCTGTGCGTTCGACCACAAGTGTGTGTTATGTTTCCAATATTGAAAAGGAACAAGTTACTTACCTGTAACTGTTGTTCTCCAGCATGGGTCTGGCATGGATTCACATGCTCATGAATATTCCCCGTCGTCAAGCTGGGAATCCTCGGTAAAGAAAAAACCAGTATCAGTTTCGTTTCTGATCTGTCTTTCGTAGTAGTAACCAATCACTGATCTCTGCGTCATACTGACCACAGCCAATGACTGCCCTCTACCTAAGCCCCGCCTCTGGCAGCCATCTTCAGATTTGGTAGCACGTGAAGTGGCAGTATGACCAAGTGAAGAGCCGCAGAGGGGAAGGCGGGAGGGTTCGCATGTGAATCCATGCCAGACCCATGCTGGAGAACAACAGTTACAGGTAAGTAACTTGTTCCTTCTCCAGCATGGGGTCTGGCATGGATTCACATGCTCATGAATAAAGAATACATAGCAGTACACACATGCACAACCACGGGAGGTGGCAAAGGCTCAACATTAAGCATTACATCAAACTCAACATTAAGCAAATCTTACCTCCTCACCAGGCTCACCTTAGGCAAACAGGTTGCGCAGCACTGCTTGGCCGACCCTGGACTCCTCCCTGGAATCCCGATCGACGCAGTAGAATTTTGTGAAGGTGTGCGTCGACCTCCACGTAGCAGCCCTGCAGATGTCCAGCAAGGGCACACCAGATAGGAACACCGTGGTAGCTGCGATCGCACTGGTGGAATGGGCTCTCGGACGGCCAGGCAGCGGTCGGTTTGCCAACCGATGACAGTACATGATACAGCCGGAGAGCCATCTGGAAATGGAAGCCTTCGAGAGAGCCTTCCCCTGATTGACAGGTCAAAAGTTCACAAAGAGTTGTGACGTCTTCCGAAAACACTTTGTGTGGTCCACGTAGAACTTCAGCGCTCTAGCCACATCCAGCGAGTGCAAAGTCCTTTCAGCCGGCGACGGGAAGAAAATAGGCAACACCAAGGGTTCGTTGAGGTGGAAGTCCGACGGCACCTTGGGCATTGAAGGAGGGGTGTGTCCTGAGCACTACCCTCGTGTCGTGAAAAGTCAAGTACGGGGCCTTGCAGGAAAGGGCCTGGATCTCTCCCACCCGTCGTGCGGAGGTGATGGCCACAAGAAACGCTGTTTTCCACGACAAGAACTTCAACGGAGCCGAGTGCAGAGGCTCGAACGGAGGTCCCATGAGCTTGGTCAGCACCACGTTGAGCTCCCACGCCGGGGCCGGAGCCTTCACCGGCGGGAACGATCTGAACAGTCCCTTCATGAATTCTTTCACCAGATGATGAGACCACAAAGACGTCCGCCCCGTGGTTCTGGTGTATCGGGAGATCGCAGCAAGATGAATCTTGATGGACGCGTGCGCCAGTCCAGCTTTGGCCAGCGTCAGTAGGTACGGCAGTACTTGGGGAGCCGTAATCCGTAGAGGGTTAATCTTCTGTGCGTGGCACCAGACAGAGAACCTCTTCCATTTGTGTCCGTAGCATTTAAGAGTTGAGGACGCCCTGGCCTTTGCAAGAACCTCTCTGCAGTCGGCCGGTATGTCGTATCCTCCAAACTCTAACGCTGCAGGAGCCAGGCCTGCAAGTTCAGCGACTTCGGGTCGTGATGGAGGATGGCGCCTCCTTCCCTGGAGAGAAGATCCGCGTCCACTGGCAGCTTGATTGACGGGGACGCTGACAAGTCCAGAAGGTCCGGGAACCATATCTGCCTCGGCCACGCAGGTGCGACGAGGATCATCCTGCACCGTGACCTCTTGAGCTGGTTGATGAGCCGGATCAGCAATGGCAATGGAGGGAACGCGTATAGAAACAGGCCCTCCCAGGGGAACGAGAAAGCATCGCCCATGCTCCTCAGCTGGGGAAACCTGCTGGCGGACCTCCGGCACTTGGAGTTCGTCGCCGTCACGAACAGATCGATCTGGGGTATGCCCCACCGTCGGAAGAGGCGGTCAACTAGATCCTGTCGTAGTTCCCACTCGTGGCACGAGCGCAGCTCCCTGCTGAGTGAGTCGGCGATGGTGTTTTTTATCCCTGCCAGATGAAACGGCACCAGAAACATCCCTTGGGCGACGGCCCAATGCCACAGATCCTGCGCCTCCCTGGACAGGGCTGGGGACCTGGTTCCGCCCTGTTTCCTGATGTAGAACATGGTGATGGTGTTGTCGGTGAAGATCCTCACCACCTTGCCCTTGAGGGACGGAAGGAAGGACCTGAGGGCCCAAAACACTGCACTGAGCTCCAGGACATTGATATGGAGGGACTTCTCCGTCGGGAGCCAAAGGCCTCTCGCGTGCAGATTTTCGGTGTGCGCTCCCCACCCTTCCAGGGAGGCATCCGTGGTCACTGTCTCCTGGTGGCCGGGGGTCTGGAAGTCCATGCCCGCCGTCAGATGCGCGCGGGTGCCCCACCACCGGATCGCTCGTCGAGTGTGATCCTCTCCTCGAAGCTGCCCGTCGTCTGGATCCAGCGCGCGTCCAGGAACTCCTGCAACAGGCGCATCCGGAGCCTGCACGGGGGGATGAGGTAAATGCAAGAAGACATCATTCCGAGGAGGGACTTGATGGACCTTGCCCAAAATGGCTCTCGTCCTTTCCTCCGACGGAGAGGCCAGAAGCGACACTGTCGAGCTTTGCTCCCAGAAACAGTGCGTCTTGCGCGGGCACCAGGTGGGACTTGGCGTAGTTTATGGAGAATCCCAGGTCCGTGAGAAGTTGGACGGTCCTTGCCGTGTGCTCCACGGCGAGCTCCTTCGTCTTAGCTCGGATGAGCCAGTCGTCCAGGTAGGGGTAGACGTGGATCCCCTCTTGGCGCAGCTGCGCCGCCACCGGTGTGAGGCACTTGGTGAACACCCTGGGTGCCGACCTCAGTCCAAAGGGAAGGGCTCTGAACTGATAGCGACGCCCTTGGACCACGAACCTGAGAAACTTTCGGTGTCCCTTTAGGATGGGAATATGGAAGTAGGCATCCTCCAAATCCAACGACGACAGGAAATCGCCCTCCTCCAGCTGACCCAGGACGTGTTGGAGGGTGACCATCCGGAACTTCTGTGCCTTGATGAATTTGTTCAGTCGTCGTAGGTCCAGGATGGGACGCCATCCTCCCGTCTTCTTCTTCACGAGGAAGTATCTTGAGTAAACTCCGGAGCCCCGAAGCCTCTTTGGGACGAGCTCGATGGCGCCCTTCTTGAGCATCGCCTTTACCTCCAAGAGAAGTTGAGGGACGTGATGTTCTTTCCTGGCCACAGGGGGGACGCGCGGGCACCGCTTTAGAAACTCGAGCGCGTGACCCTGGGCTAGGGCGTCCAGCACCCAACGGTCGGTGGAGATGGACTCCCACACACTGACGAAGCTCGCCAGCCGGCCTCCCACCGGGGTGCTTCGGTGGGGGCCCGACCCCACGGCCGGTTCAGTCCTGCTTCCACGAGGCTTAGCCGCCTTGTCGTCCTTGGCGACGACGGCGGGGTCCGCCTGACTTGCCTCGTCCCCTGTAAGCTTCCTGCGACGACGAACGGGCCGCTTGACGGTAGGTGGAAAATCCGCCGCCGGAACCTTTGGAGGCACCCTGTTTGCCTCCGCCGCTCTGAAAGGGCGGCCGCCGTTGCTGGAGAACCCCAAGAGCCCGGGCCGTCTCCGTGTCTGCCTTGATGGCTTGAAGGGAATCGTCCACTGTTTTCCCAAACAGGTTGTTTCCGTCGAACGGCATGTCCAAGACTCTGGTCTGCACGTCCTGACGGAAGTCAGTAGCCTTGAGCCATCCACGCCGCCTAAGGCACACGCCGTTGCCCAACTGGCGAAATCCAGTGTCAGCGATGTCCGTCGCAATCGTAATGGCGTGGTCCGACGCCACCTCTCCTTCCTGCAAGATCTCTAGGGCATCCGCCCTCTTGTCGTCCGGTAGAAAGTCCAGCAGGGGGGCCAGTTTGTACCACAACTCCCTGTCGTAGCTGGCTACCATAGCCTAGGCGTTGGCCGCCTTAATCGTCGTCGCTGCAGACGAGATGACCCTGCGTCCCATCGTATCCAATTTCTTTCCCTCGCCGTCCGGCGGGGAGGTCGACGTAGAGGCCGCGCCCCCCCCGCTTTCTTCCTGGCTGCCGCGGAGACGACCGAGTCCGGGGTCGGCTGTGCCCGAAGGCACAAGGGGGCCGCGTCCGGGACCCGGTACTTCTTCTCGTACCGATCCCTTCTAGCCGGCGTCGTGGATGGGTTCTTGAGGAGGGCGAGGCCCTCATCCCAAATATCGTCCAGTAGAGGTACGGAGAGGACCGTCTTCCTCTTGGCTTCGCGCCGTTGATAAAGGAAACCTTCCTTCTTCTTCTCTTCCGGGCAGAGCTGGAAAAGCTCGGATGTCCTGCCGATCATGGAGTGAAACGATCCAATCTCGTCGGGTGGGGAAGCCCGGGTGGGAGGCGACGACGGCAGATCCTCGTCGTAAACCTCGTCGTCCGTACCCGTCGCGGCCGTGTCAGTCCCCGTATCATCCCCACGAGTCGTGGACGGGGAGGAGGGCTGAACAGGGCGCGATGGCTGAAAAGGAGGTGGAGGATGAATCGTTCTTCTCTTAGGGGGAGGGCTCCCTACGGGGGAGGTCCCCCGTAGGGACAAACATTTTTACTAGACCATGCCTTTAATGTGAGGCCTAGGCTACCACGGCAGAGTGTGGTTGTGATGTGAAAAAACCTTCCAGAGGGGCGTGTAACAGGCGTCAATCCTATAAGTGGGCTGTACTTAAGGGGGCTTTGGCCAAATCTTGCTGGCTTCAGCAAGCAAGTCTTTTTGAATATATAAACTGGATCTCCCAGCTGATCTCAATGCCAAAACTCTGAGGGCAACTGACTCCTGCTGCGACTCCACTGAACATGGGGAGTCCCAGAACTCAGCAAGGCCCAACACCCTGTCACGGAATGTCCTTGTGGAGTGAGAAATATCCTGTTTCACTCGATAAATCTTTATCCAGCATATCAAAAGTGTCAGTTGGAGAGGGATCAGATCCTTGATGGGAGCTGCATGAGCAGGAGCTGTAGATTGAGCTGGCAGCGTAGGCTCCAAAGGAAGGGTCAATTATGCGTGATCATCACAAACTGGTGAATAGGAGAGGCTCTGGGGCCTGCAGAGCAGTGGGGCCTTTCATAGTCATGGTTAGTACAGTGGCTGCAAGAATAGCTTGAGCTGCAGGAGGAGGCACCCGAGGCATTCATTTGCAGATTCACCCCTTAAAGTAATCTGCCCTGGGTGAAGACCTCAATCTTTCAAAAAGCCCGGTCTTCCTGACTCCTCTGTGACTGCGTGGAAGACTGTCACTGCAGCAGTCCACATGCTGAAACGGGTGTCTGAGGCGGCAGAGGGGCCAAGACAGTGGTCGGGATCCACTGTGCCGTGGAGTCCATAATGTATGTGCACGTAGTGTATGATGTCCTCCAGTTGCTAGGCTGCCAGGCCGTAGTAGTGAAGGCCCTGTAAGGTACTGTCGGAGGAAACCGCGAGGAAGCAGACCTGGAATAGCTCTGCCCCTGGACGCTAATCTTGCAGCCAACCCGCAGAGAGGAAATGGTTGAGGATCCCAGTTCTCCTATGATGGGATTGTATCCAGCAGAGGTCGTCATGGGAATCTTGCGAGAGGGCCCGCAAAATAGCCTCCAGTGCTACTTGGGCACCATTTCTTTCTGGTTGGCCATCATCTGCGGCATGTGCTGTCAGACACACAAGTGCCTTTGCATACCAATGTGGGGACCCTTGAAGCAGTTTTTGCAAGCCCCCTGGGATTAGTCCAGGTAGTAAGGACAAAAAGTCGAGGATCCAGGATGCGCTGTTTATCTTCAGCAACAACATCACTAGTGACCCCCTACCCCCAATTCGGAACGTTGTCCAGTATTAGGCCCAGCAGAGCCCATGGCTCTAGAGCCAGTGGCCTCTGAGGATCAGCAGGATCCCTCCTTCTCATGACGGTCCGTCGGACAGAGTCAGTGCGCCAGAGTGCAAGGAGACAAAAATGTGTACTCTGCTCAGATGATTGCCAAAGTTGATCCCGGATTAATTCCTCTGCAAGACATGGAGAGGCACACTAAAAAAGTCCCCCACCCACCAAGCCCACGATGGAAAAAGCACAATCCCAGAGCCAAACATGACGTACAGGAGTCCCATGCATGGCTGGGGTCTAAGCACCTCAGACAGAAACAAGGTGTATTGGAGGCCAGGAAGGTCCTGACATGAAATGCCAGTCAAACCAAATCATTATCGGCACGCAATGACCATAGGATGGTGAGGTCGTCTGTAGAATCAGCATTGAGACCACAAGGGCAAATAATTATCAGGGAACCTGAGAAAATGAAGAGCAAGGCGTCCAGTGCCATTGAGTGGTAAAAAGGACTGACTAATGAGGCTAGTTGGTGAAGTCAGTGTGGGAGGGCACGTCCAGGCATGCCCTTATGTGTAACAAATTTAAAGGGGATTTTCTTTTTGCGGTGCAAAAGGCTCTGGTCCTGTCGACGTGTGACGGACCCCCATCTGTATGAAGGAAAGGGAACGGGACTTCGGAGTATCAGTACTAAACAAAGTTTTAAGAAAAAAGAAAAGCACAGGTTAATTTAAATTAACCAAGATGTGAGCGCAAAAGAAAAATGGGGTGAATGCAAGTTATCTATTTCACAGCAAGTAAGCAAGAGATGATGTACCATACATCCTTTTGGCCCGACTGCTGCAGCAGCACAGTTTTACATTATTCTCCTCCTTTATAAGAGGTGTTGCCACATATTGAAAATAGACTTCTATCCCTTTCTTTACTGAATGAAGCATGCACAAATGTATCTTTGCCAAGGATCACCTTGAAGAAACTCAGTTTGATGGGATGACCGTATAAATTGTAATTATTTAATTAATGCATTCATTTATTTGCATGTCTGGCAGCAGTCATGGGTCAAACTTGAGAAGACTCACTTTAGTTCTCGTCTTGACCAGAGTCTCCAAAAGGAGAACAACTCTAGGACGGATAGCAACATGCCATTAACTATGATAAACCGTGATGTCCAATAGTGCACTTCCAGCCAATCCCAAGCAAACTCTGCAATCAACTGATACGGCAGGAATGAGTATTTGACCAGAAATTCTCTCCACTGTTTCCAAGTTGGATCTTTTAAGTCCTAAAATCAAAATAGAAAATAAAATAAAAATCAATAGTACAGACAAGGAATATAAATGTAATACAGAAAACTTTAGATGGATAGTTTAGGTGGTACATTGAAGTCAGTGAATTTAAGAAAGACAACATAGGCAGTCACTTTAAATTAGGGAACAAGCTGAACATCATCAGAATCTAGAAGCAAAGAGGGGAAAGACTGACAACACAGAAGCGACAATCCAGCGATCTTGTTAGCTCGTTTGTTATGTGAATCATGCATCTTTACTTTTCGAAAACAGGATTACAAGCCAAATCTTTGGGTTTCAATGTTAGCAAGTTAAACGCCATCCCACATCCACTCACCTCTCTGGTCGATTTGATTAAATCTAGAACAGTTTAGTTCTGATCAGCCAAGTATTGCAGACCAGATTTACCTGGCCTATCATAAGCCAATCTAGCTCACACGCTCGTTCCCTCCTGGATGCTAGTTAAGTATTAATGTGCACATTCTCTAGCGTCACCCCCAACCGTCATTTATTGTAGTGTGACCGGAGTTAAAAACAAACTGGTATCTTAAAAGGGGGCAGGCTGCTTTATTCCAAAAGAAGTTATTAATAAAAAAGGATGTATTTAATTGTACTTGCATTGAGAATAGTCCCTTCAAATGTACAACTTTCATTTCTAATGAGCTCTTCCAGTATATATTGCATCGCAGAGTACATAATGCCACTCCTAACACTAAAATGTTTGAAACCATGAACTATACGTGGTGCAGTAACATGGGTGCTAAACAGGCTCAGCTTCACTGCACTCTGGGTTGCACTGCCGCAGTTGGTGCAGAGTAAAAGAGGAGTTTATGAAATGAAATACCCAGAGCAGTGCAGCATGAGTGCACTGGGAAGGGACTGGGGGGATGACAATTGCCCCCAGGCTATCTTGGCTGTTGGGCTAGGACAAAACAAAAAGGTGATGGCTGGAAGGATTCCAGTTAATCATAACCACAGGCATAGCTCTGAGCAACCCTCCAGACCATCATTTTTCAGCCTGCCAAGCCATTACAGAAGGGGGAAAAACCATATGCAAATCAGGCTTGGTCCTACCCCAAAAGCTGCAGTTCAGCCCAAACTGCTAGGTCACATCCCTTCTGCACAAGACCACAAGAATCCCCAAACATGTTTCAGCCTTGTTGGGCGTCATCAGTGAGGAATAGCTTGGGTCTCTGGGCCCGGCAGACTCGGGACCCATGTCTGGGCATACCCATCCCACCCAGATGTGGGTCCCTTGCTCGCTGCCCCATAGGGAACCAAGCTGGATCTCACTGAGGAGGCTGAAACAAGGCCGAAACATGTCTGGGGTTGTTTGTGTTTCCGTGCAGAGGGGACCTGGCCTAGCAGTAGGGGCTGGGCTGCTACCATTGGTGGCAGTACCTAACCGATTTGCATATGGCTGGGCCCCTTTTGCAATGGCGCAGATGGGCTAAAAAACGGTGGTGTGGAAGGTTGCCCTGAGCAATGCCAGTGGTTCACATTAATTCAAAACCTTCCACCCATCACTTTTGTGGTTATGGCTGTTGGGCCAGAGGCTACAAAATGTAAAAAATCGTTGAAAGACAAAATTCTTAGAAACCAGCCTGCCTCAAAGTAACCGAGTGCTGCAAGGCCAGCTAGGCTTATGCGGAGGTACAGCAAGGTACCCGTCTTGAAGGCCCCCACACAGTGAGAGGGGGAAGAATCTAGGCTGCAGGGGTATTTTCATACGCCAAGCAGCAATGTAAAAATTTAAACAAAGATCCTATGGGTATAGTTGAAAAGCACTTACAGAAAGATGTAACATTCAGATACTAATTGCAAGAAGCCCACAAACCTAGTGGGATATTCAGAGTTGGGTAGATTTCTTTTAATGAAATACTGCTGGCGAAAGTTACCACTTCTGCCGCTGGTTTTTCAAAAAATCTGCCCACTGGTGTTTAACATTTTTTTCAGCCATTTTAAACATCAATGTGAAGGTAAAAATTGACTATGACCAGTAGTAGCTTGTACCACTACAGTACATGTTTTATGCACAAAAGGTTGAAGGTGGCGAAAAGGGGTAATCAGAGATGCCCACAGTTTCACAACCTTAACATGGACCTTTGTAAAACCCTAATGAAGGAAAGCAGGACTCACTTCTGTACAGTAAAAAAAAGTGTTTAGAAAGGTAGGGAACATTTGGATTTGTACCTCTACCAGTTAGGAGGTTAAAATGGGAAGATTCTGTGCAAGAAGGTCTGCCTAAACTACCGCTGCAGGTATTGCCATGGAATGGTATTTGAACAAACCTTGAATTGGCTGGACACTAAAATCAGTGGTATTTGCCAAGTACTGCCAATTTTACGATTACTAACAAACTCTGAAAATATTTTTTCGTTGTCTCGTCTACTGAAACAGACACGTACACACATTGAAACTCCCCATGTTTTCAAGAGCAACGTGGGGGCACAATAAAAGCCAAGTCCAGACGGCTTTGTTCACTTTTTTGTGCAAGTGCAGACCCCATAGCCACAATTACAGGAAAACCCCAGCCACAACTTCCTAATCTGTCTGGCAGAGGCTGACAAGCAAATCAAGGTGGTGTATTGTCTACATGTGAGCCAGGCCCACAGAAGGGAGAGAGTGGCAAGGAATGAGCTTGCTGTGATGGGCAATTAAAGGGGGTGAGTGGTAAGGAATTGGTGACTGACGAATGTGAGCAAGGGAAAGGAGTGCTTGCAAGGTAAAGGAGGGGGTTTGAGTTGAGCGCTAAACGATGGAGCAAAAGCAGAAAAGAGGGCTCAAAGTTAATTGTAATGAACGGGGAAGCATGGAGAATGTGGTGCACAGGAAGCACACGGGGGGAGGGGAGGGTGGGCGATGGGTAAGAGGAGGTTAAAACGAGACCGAGGTAACATCTGGAAAGGTTTATCTGCAGGTTGATTGTTGCCAAGATCTGCGCCGACCTCCATGCAAATGCACCAGATTGTGGGACTGCCACAACCCCTTTCTGTCTGACAAACTGATGCATACTTGCTTTCTGAACATATGTTTCAATTAAGACGTCTCATATTTTGTCAGGATGTTTTATCATGTGACAGTGCTTTGAAAGTACACACAATTGTTCAGAGTAAGAGCGTAATTATAGTGATTTTTCATTACAGTTCTAATCTTAGTGTGTACAATTGTGTGTTTGCCTCAGGATACAGACGATTAATAGGCTTACCTCGTGTAGATACAATGGTTCTTTGAAAGCTTGTTTTATTGTACTATTTTAGCCCTTGAATATCAATTTTGCAGAAAGCGCTTTGTTGTTTCTAATATTAAAGATGGAAGCGAGAAGATGAAGTCGCCCCTACTTTCTAAATTGGAAATTAAAGATACAGAAAGGCAGGGCTCATATCCACACCTTCCACACTGCCTACGTTATGTGATCCCGAGAAAATCACTTCATCACTGCTCCTTATTTCCCTTAACTGTCTATACAGAAAGCCCCAGTGATATGTGCTTATACAATTGTAACCATTTAAACAATGAGCACGGGCAGGTAAGCAGGGTGCCGAGTGAGGGTCTAATCTTCAAAGGGTGCTGGGGGGTGGGGGTGCTGTGTGCAAGAATAAGATTTGAGATGAAGGCTGGGGAGGGAGGAAGCCAGGTGCAGGTCTTGTGCTGCATCATCTGTTTCAGCTCGGACAGTGAAGCCAGCCCCTCTGGTTCAGCAATGGCTCAGCTCTACCAGTGAGTCCACAAACTTTATTTTTTCAGTAACTAGCCCATAAATGTGTACAGCAAACAAATAACAATTAGACATTGTACATCTTAAAAATATTTTGAAGATTACAATATAAAATACCATAGTTATGGTCACGTTTGGTGGCAACTTGGCTGAAAATAGCATACACACACTGCTTATTCATCCAGTGTCTTCGATCCACAATGCCAGGCTTTTATGAAACTTGACACTACAAAAACGACTTGGGTTGCACTAAATTTGAAAATGACGAAAGCATCATGGAGCGAGCTCGCCTGTTATTTGTGAAATAGTGGTATAAGCCATCTTTGCCTCAAGGCGGTGTATTTAGTCGAAATGAGCAAAAATAACAAGTTGCTTACCAACTGTAACATACTTTCGATTGGATGATCCTCCCACGTATTCCTCATCTTAGATATTCTTATCTTCAGCGTTGCTGCTTCGGAAAAATAATTTCTCCACCGAGGGCGCTGTGCTCGAGGTTGCGTCGCCGATGTCCCTCGGAGGCTGCCATCGAGTGCCAACGACATCTGTAGTATAAAGGGCTCGAGCCGCGCCCGTTGGCTTCAGTTCTGTTTTTCCGTACATTTTTCATTGAGGAGTTTGTAGAGGAGGTACCAAGTACTGCCCGCACTCCAACCGTCCATTTTGAAGTACCAGCCACATTCATGCTGAAGTATGTGACGTACGAGGAGAAAATAAACCAGCAGAGAGCAGCAGTGGGGCTCTGTCCAGTACCTATCAGAAGAACCGCACCCACTGAGGTACCGACACCTAAGAAAACCTGGACAGTAAAGTATCCATTGAGAAAATCATATCAACAAATGAAACAGAATGAAGATTGTCAGAGTATAGTCCCTGAAGAAGGCAAGAAGGTCTTAAAGGAAGACGAATGGTGATGTCACAAGAACCCAGACTGACTAGCACATAGAAGGTATGATGGCCTGCGAATGACAAAAGGAGACGAAACGCCATGGATAAGGGACATCGGGAACCTAAAGTGAAAGGACAACGTCAAACGTAAGAAGCTTATGCCATGAGCAGGATGAAGATATTCAGTTAGTTTACATATGTACATATGCTTGGAATCGCAAGAAAGCTAAGAAAATTGTGCGGCTTGCTATGCTTAGTAGTAAGATAGATTGCGGCAAGCGCCACCTATACATACCTACCTCAATGGAAGCAAGTTGTACAAGTATACTTCCACTACGCACAAGGTCAGAATCAACCAGAGGTTACGAGAGGTCGCATGAGGAGAGTTTCATAGTTAACAAATCAAGAATAAAAGACAAAAGCGAAACTCAGACAGAGACAAATCATGCCAAAAAAGCCAAGTTCGTATCTGCTAAAATAGACCAACAGTAGCTACAATTAATGAAGCAAGGAACAGAATATCCTGCTCAGAAAAGTGAAGTTAAGAAGCAGAAGGCAGGTGGTGGACAAAACGAAAATCAATTTTTATTTGCATTTGTTCTTGTACACAAAACAAAACATTACAACTCACAACTAACTCCATACCCAACAACCCTCCCCCCTCTTCTACTGGCACTTCCTTGAGTTCTTGTTATGCTTAACATTTCATTTCACGGCGGGGCAGTCTTTGCCACCATGCGCCTTTTCTGGCGCTGTCCTGTGTTTCCGCCCTGATTCGAGTAGGCCTGTGTCTCTCCCCTCAACTACTCATGGTTCATCTGCCCGGAGCTCTTCCTTGTCCCTTAGCTCTCGGCCCAGTCACCTCTTTCACTCTCGCCGTCCCTTTCGTCGCTGCCACGTAGCTACAGGACAAGTTTGTTCCATGATAGTAATTTGGCGCCACTGTTGTCCTCTCCCCTCTGCATCGCCCTTGTCCAGACCGTTGTCTCGGCTATTGCCCATTTGTTCAGATCCGCCCACCACCCCTCCAGCGAGGGTCCCCTGCTCGTGTTCCACGCCATTGCTATGCATCGTTTTGCCAGTATCATCATCAGTTCCTTCATTTTTGCAACATGCGTTCTCTGCTCATCTCCCTTTGGAAATAGTCTGAGCAGGTAGGAGGTTGGAAACCACACCTGCATCTGAATGCCTCCCTTCTGCGCCCTCTTTGAGCTTGTCCCAAAACTGTTACCGTCAGGCATGACCAAAACATGTGTACCATATCCGTAGCGTGGGCAAATCCGGACTTGGTCACCTCCTATTCTCGTCATTCTCTTTGGTGTCAGGTATGCTCTGTGGGTTAGATAGAGCTGCATCTGTCTGAACCTGGAGTTCCTGGACACTTTCTTGGGTTATCTGAGCGCTCTGGGCCATTCCTCGTCTGTAAAGGGTCTCTGGAGCTCCTCTTCCCATTTCCCCTCGTACTTGTAATACCTTCCTGTTAATTTCTTGCAATTGTTCGTAGAGCCTGGATGCGGTATGGCCCCCTTCAGAGACATCATACCATAAGTCCAGTGCCTCCCCCATCTCATCCTCCTCCAGTATGGTCCCCCACCTTTTCTTCATCATCTGCACCATGCTACTGTACAGTATGAATTGGCCCCTGTGTATGCCGTATTCCTCTACCAGGGTCTGAAAGTCCACCCAATGTCCGTCTCTCCACACATCGCCAATTTGGGCCACCTCCTGGTCTTCCCACTGTGTTCTGAACGATGCCAAGCTTGCAACGCGGTCATCCACCAGTCCTGCCAATGGAATTGTCCTGGAACAGGGATCTTTTATGTCCTGGATCTTCCATGCTCTTTTCCATAGGGCTCAGCCCAGCTTGATTACACTGGGGAGGGCTTTGGCCGAAGCTGCATTCATCCATAGAAGCTCTCTCAGATAATATTGCTGCAGTGATGGTCGAAACAATCGAGTCTATGGTTACATCCTCTCCCAGCCACTGTACCACGAACTGGAGTTGGGCAGCTAGGTAATATTGCTCAAAGTCCGGGAGCCTAATTCCTCCCCATTCGTAGTCCCTTTGTAGTGCAGTCAGTGCCACCCTGTTTCTCCTCCCATCCCACAGGAACTCCCTTGCCATGGTGTGTAGCTTCTTGAAAAAAGGCCCAGGAATGTTATAGGGAATGTTATAGGGAATGTTCGTGAAGTAGTAAAGGAGGCGGGGTAGCACTATCATTTTTAACAAGGCCACCCTTCCCATCATCCCCAGGGGTAGTGTCCACCAGAACTGCATGGCCTTCCCGATTTGTCCAGTGCCATCTGTGTGTTGCACATATATGTGTCTCTTTAGTATCATGGTATATATCCACTACTAGGTATATGAAGGTCCATGGGGTCCATGTGAGGCCCAGATCCGGTAATCTGTCTGGGGTCTCATTTTTCAGGCTTGCTTGTGGAAACAGCGAGGACTTCCCCTTATTAACCGTGATCCCAGATAGCCTGCCGAATGCTCCCAGAGCCTCAAGCAGGTCCGGCAAGTGTGTCCGTGCATTCTGCACATAGAGTAGCATGTCATCTGTGTGAATTGATATCTGATGTACCTCTCCATCTATTACTATCCCTGTGTCTCCGTACTCTGCCCTCAGGAAGACTGCGAATGGTTCCAGAGCTAGGATATACAGCATCGGGGACAGCAGGCATCCCTGCTTCGTGCCCTGTTCTATGCTCCACTCTTCCGAGATATGTGTGCCCGTTTTCACTCTCGCCCTTGGGTTTTGGTATAAGAGCTTAATCCATCTCAGGTACCCTTCCCCTACTCCAAAGTGAGCCAGCACCCCCATAAGCCATTTCCAGTTCACAGAGTCAAATGCCTTTACGGCATCTAAAGATGCAACCGCGCTCCCCCTCCCCGGATTTGTCTCGTCTATAACATGGTGAAGTCTGAGAAGATTCCACAATGTGTTCCTTGCGGGCACATACCTAGTTTGGTCTGGATGCACGAGCATGGGTATAACTCGTTTAAGCCGGTTGGCCAGGGCCGCTGTTAAGATCTTGGAGTGATGGTTTATCAGGGAGATTGGTCTATAGGACCCGCACTACAGAGGCGCCTACCTGGTTATAGTATCGGTACCATCACCTATACAGACATACTGTTCGGGAGCCTCCCTCTCTCGTACACCTCCTCCAATGTCTCCAACAACCTCAGGGCCAGGGTGTCCTTGTACTACTTATAAAATTCACTTGGCAACCAGTCAGGTCCTGGGGATTTACCATTTGGGAGCTGTGCTATGACCGCAGGTAGCTCCTCCTCTGTGAGGCGGTGCATCCAGCAGCTGAGCTTGTTCCTCCGTTAATCGGGGCAGTGCAATTTCTGCTAGAGCGTCCGCTATATACCCCTCTTCCGCCTCCTGGACCCGAGAGTACAGTTTCTCGTAAAATCTTGAGAAGACCGTATTTATACCTTCCTGGGTCCTGATCACTTCTCCCTGCTTTTTTTTTAATAGCGTTAATTGGTTCACTCTGTCCTCCCGCTTAGTGAGCCAGGCCAGGAGCCTACTGGGTTTGTTCCCCTCGGCGTGTAGTCTCTGAATGTATTTCCCATGATCCAGTTTCCCCAGCCAGCCATACATTCCTGCCTCATGGCAGCGAGATCGCCTGGCTTGATCCCGTCTCCCCTGTGCATGCTTCCGCTCTCCCTTTCTGTTTACTCTAGGTCAGCCAGATCTGCCCCCTGAGGCCACCCGCATTCCCGATAGCCGCCCCCCCTTACCACCACCTTCACTGCTTCCAAGACCATCCCTGTACTAGCCACGCTCCCTTTGTTTTGCGCAAAATAATCATCTATCGTGTTCTGGATGTGGTCCTGAAACTCCCCGTCTAACAGTGCTTCCGCCATCAGTCTCCATGTTGGTATGGGGGCTCTCCTGTATGTGCATGCCCATGTCGCCCCTAGAGGCACGTGATCAGATAGTGTTCGTGCATGTATATGTGCCCCTGTAATTTCCCCCAGTGTCTCCTTGCCCGTGAACAGATCATCTGTTTGGGTAAATGTCCTGTGTGGGGCGCTGTAGTGGGTGTATGCCCTGCTGCCCGCATGTACCTTCCTCCAGACATCTTCGAGCTCGAGTTTCTCCAACATCCTTGGCAATGCTCTGGCCGGCGGTGCTGGTTTCTTGCGCTTGGTATCTGACCTGTCCAGCTGAGGGTCCAGTGTACAGTTGAAGTTCCCCACCCACATGACTGCCACATCTCTGTATGGGGCCATCCGGTGCGTGAGACCTCTGAAAAACTGTTGTGTCGTGGTTATGGGCGCATGTGTTCACCAGACACACCGCCCGGTTCTCCAACATTCCCTGTAAAATCAGGATCCTGCCTTCTGTGTCCCTTTCTTGTTTCAGAAGCTGGACCGGGGTCCCCGGGGCGATCCATATCATCACTCCCCTTGCGTAGTTGGAGTACATTGAACGGTACACCTGGCCTCCCCCATTTCTTTGCTACTTTTGATTGTTTCTCTGCCATCAGGTTTGTTTCCTTTAGCATCGCTATATGGACTTTTGCCCTGTTCAGCAAAGCATAAACCCTCAACCTCTTTACGTATGCATTTAGTCCCCTGACATTCCATGTGAGTATGTCCAGTGTGTTCTGGCCCTTGTGTTCATTGTGTCCTTTGCGTTTCCATGGGCTCGTTGGCTGTAGTCCTTGTTGTGTTTGTTGCTTGCGAGTTTGTCCCGTTTCCCGGCCTGTTGCAGTGGTGTGGTGTGGTTCCTTCCCCAATATCCATCCAACATGATCGTCACATGTGGGCCCTCGTCTCCTGTGCGTTCCTCCAGCTCCCAGCGTTTGGGTGCCGCTCCCTCCATTCGTTCCCTCCACCCCTGCCGTATTCCGGTTGTTTCATGCTTCTCGTTCTCCCAGTGCCTTCCCCTAGTCTAGCTAATCCCGCAATCCTTATAACTATAAACTAACGCCCAGCCTCCACCCCTCTGCTCGGGCTCCACCACTTCCGAGGTGCTCCCCTCTCTCCTGTGGGTGCACTCGCTGCGGCGCGGTGCCTTGAAACTGGCATCCTAACTTCGGTTCTTCTACAGGGACCCTTCGGTGAGGCTTGGTGGCTTGTCCTCAAGGTTGTGGGCCCCCGCCTCTAACCAACTGCTGGTTTAGTTCCTTAAACTGTCATTCTGCCTTCCTGTGCGCCTCTCCCTGGATCATCGGGGGGGCGGGGGGAGGCGGGGGAACGGGGAGGTTCCTGTTGTCCCGCTCGTCTCGGTCCCTCAATTGTGGGATCCCTTGCTGGTCCATCCATTCTTGGGCCTCCGTCGTGGTCTCAAAAAAGTGTTCTGCCGTTATGTAATACTTTCAGTTTGGCTGGGTACAGCAACATGAATCGGATCCTGGCGGCCCCAAGACAGTCCTTTGTTGGCCAGAAGTGTGCTCTGCTCTTTTGCACCTGTGCCGTGTAGTCTGGGTACATTGTTATTTTAGCATCATTCCTCTTTATGACCCCTCTGTTACGCTCACCTGGTATCCACAGGGACGCCACTCAGCCGGGTTACTCGCTGGTATGCTTCTCAGCTTTGCCCGGATGTGGACTGCGGGGAAGGTTCTACCTGAAAATACAGGAGGACTGTGTTCAAGACTGACCGACTGGGGTAAGTATCATCCCTCCACACCCATATGATTTCAGTCCCTCTGGTGCCCTCTCCTCACCTTGTGGCAGAATTAGGCGTGCTCTCCGTCCTGCCTTCTTTGCAGGGGTGCGTTGTCTTTCATGGGCGAGTGCGGTCCAGTTACTTCACTGACGCCGGCCCGTTTGATGTTGTTCAGGTAGGTCTTATTGCTGTTCTTTAGTTTTGTTGTTATCCTGCATGCCTTTATTTGTTTAAAATGTCTCTTTTTCTCCCTTAGGTATGCAGAGCTTCAGCGCGGCAAACTGGCTTGGTTGAGCTCCGCCGGTAAATGATTGCGCATTAAGAGCGCTATGATGCGGTAAGTAAGTGCTATGCGCAGCGCTGCAAAGTCTTCCCTTTGATAACCTGTGTTTTCCTTCCTTGTAGGTTGCGGTGTTCTTCAGTGCAAGTGGAATGTCCGAAGTGGTGCCAGCCGAGAGGCTACCAGCCAAGTAAGCCTTTTGAGCAGTTCATAATTTGTAAATGGCTCTACTGCTTTCTTAAATGTTGCCTCTATCTTCCTCTTTCAGATCGTTCTGTCCGGGAGGCGTGCAGATTCGAGGAAGCTGTTCTCAGTAGCTGCGAGTGTTTAAAGATGAAGACTGCAGGTAAGATGCTGCTGCTAATGATGTTCTTTTTGTCTCCTTGCAGGTTCTGCTTCTCCGAGGTTCAAGGGAATAGCTGGACACAGTGAGCGTCACGTTGCAAGCTGCAAAGTAACGCGAAGCGTGTTGTCTTGCTTGGGTGTGGTTTAAATAGCCCCAACAAAATAGTCCAGGTAAAGTAGTCCCTAGGCTACCACACCCAAAACACTAGACCGCATAGCTTGGTTCTTATGAACCAAGCTATGTGGATGCCTTCATGTTGGCTGACAATACAATAAAGTAGTTCCCAAGCACATTGTTTTTCATGGTGTATGAGCATGGCGCCTTAGGCGCCAAGACTGGCCCCATGAGGGCTTTTGAAGAGGATGTCAGGCTCTAGAGGCCAGAGTCCTGACTCCACCTGGCCAATGGGTTTGCCAGAGGGGGTCTTGGGTGAGGGTCGTGACAGCACTCTCCCCCCACCACCCCCAAGGCCCCTCCCATGGTGTACCGTCTGTCTGGCCCAGGTTTGGTTGGGAAGTTCCGATGGAATTTGCTGATTAGACGTGATGCGTGGATATTCTCACTGGGCTCCCAGGATCTATCTTGTGGTCCAAATCCTTTCCAATCAACAAGATAATATAGCTTGGTCCTAGAGTATTTAGAGTCCAAGATATCTTTGACTTCGAATTCTGGTTCTCTGTCAACAAGTATGGGCTTAGGTGGTGTCCCAATTCGTGTGCCGTGTTGCATTGGTTTCAGGAGGGACACATGGAATACCGGGTGGATGTGTAGATTAGGTGGTAAATCCAGTTTCACGGCTGCTGGGTTGATAATTGCTTTAATGGTATAGGGTCCTAAGAATCTGGGATGAAAGGTCCGGGTTCCCTTGATGGGTACGAATTTAGCGGCTAACCAAACTTTGTCTCCTACTTGATAATCAGGGGCCTTTTTCCGGTGTTGGTCGGCGAATCTCTTGCTTTTCTTTGGCATGAATAAGGTGTTCCCTTGCCCTTTTGAAAGCCTGAGTAATGGTTGTGTGTAGAGTCTTTACCGCTGGCTTTTCCAAGCTGGCTGGAAGGTCTAGTTCAGAGGTACATGGATGTCTGCCATAAAGGGTATAGAAGGGCGTTTGTCCCGTGCTTGAATGCAAATAATCATTATATGCATATTCGGCTATCCATAGTAGGTCTTTCCAATTCCTTTGTTCGTGGTGCAGCATGCACCGTAAATATTGCTCTAGTGTCTGATTGGTTCTCTCAGTTTCGCCGTCCGTTTGGGGATGGTGACTGGTAGATAGCTGAACGTCGATCTGCGCCATTGCACAACATTTTTTCCAGAAGTTTGAAACAAACTGGCTGCCTCGATCAGAGACCAGAACCGAAGGGAAGCCATGTAGCTTAACCACGCCCTCCAGGAACACTTTTGCTAAAGTGGCTGTGTCTGGGAGGCCTTTGAGAGGAATAAAATGGGCCATCTTCGAGAATAAGTCCACAACTACAAGGATGGTGTTGTATCCTTGGCTTGGAGGTAGATCAGTGATGAAGTCAAAGGAAAGAGTGTGCCATGGAACTGGAGGAATGTCCAATGGTTGTAGGAGACCAGATGGTTTTTGTTTCTGTGATTTATTTTGTGCGCAGACACCGCAGGACTGAATATACTGAATGATGTCCTTACGCCAGGTAGGCCACCAAAAGTTCTTTCACCTTAGCTAGGGTTTTGGCAATCCCAGGATGTCCTTCGATCAGTGAATCGTGATAGTTTGAAATAATATGCCGTTGCAATTCCTTCTCGGGTACATATAGGCGATCCCTAAAAAAAAAGGTAGATGGTCCTTGCTGGTATATTGTTCTCCTTGAGTTTGCCATGCGAAGTAGGCATCAGGATTCATTGTCCGTTGGATTTCTTTTCGTAGTTCTGCTTGTGTTAATGCCGTTGCGATACCCAAGAGTTTGTCTTCAGGTATAATAGGTACTGAGTCTGGAGTTGTATATACTATTTCATCTATGCCCATGCGAGATAAGGCATCCGCCTTTCCGTTTCTGACTCCTGGTTGAAATGTGATTACATAATCATATTCGGCGAAGAAAAGGGCCCACCGTAATTGGCGCGAGGACTGAGCCTTGGCTGTTTTAAGATATTGCAGGTTTCGGTGGTCTGTGATGACTGTAATGGTGTGTCTGGCCCGCAGAAGGTAGTGCCCACAGGCTTTAAAGGCGGATTTGATAGCCAGGAGTTCCTTGGCCGTGATGGCATAATTAATCTCTGGAGGTGAGAACTTTTTCGACCAGTAGGCCACAGGATGTAGCTGGCCGGTTTCCGGGTCTCTCTGTGAAAGGACAGCCCCCATTGCGAGACTGGACGCATCCGTTTCAACGACTTAAGGGAGGTCTTGACGAGGATGTCGCAGGATTGGAGCAGAGGTAAACCTTCATTTAAGTTCCTGAAAGGCTTCTTCTGCTTCTTCGGTCCAAGCAAACTTTTTATTGTTTTTTCGTAATAGTACTGTGATTGGGTGCACAACCTGAGGGAAGCCTGGGATGAACCGGAGGTAGAAGTTTGCAAAGCCCAGCATGCTTTGTACCCCTTTCAAAGACATCGGTGAAGGCCATTTCAGAATGGCATCTACCTTGTGCACGTCCATGCTGATGCCTCCTGGAGTAAGGATAAAACCAAGAAATTCAACTTCGGTGACGTGAAAAAAGTATTTTTCAAGCTTTGCAAACAAGCGATGTTGACGGAGCTTGGTGAGGACTGAACGAACGTGCCTGACATGATCTTGTTCCGATGCTGAGTATACTAAGATGTCCTCTATGTACACTAAGGCGCACACATCAATGAACTCCCTTAAGACGTCATTCATTAAATATTGGAATGCCGCATGAGCGTTGCATAACCCGAAGGGCAGGACTTGATATTCAAACAAGCCGTACTTAGTACGGAAGGCGGTTTTCCATTCATCTACTTTTCTGACTCGGACAAGGTGGTACGCTCCTCGAAGGTCCAATTTGGTATAAATCTGGGCATCTTTAACTTGGTCTATCATCTCAGGGATAAGTGGCAAAGGGTAGCGGTTCTTCACGGTGATCTGGTTCAATGTGCGGTAGTCAATACAGGTTCTCAAGTCTCCTTCCTTTTTCGGTATGAAGAACAAAGGACTGGCTGCGGGGGACTTCGAAGGACGGATAAATCTGTTTGCAAGGTACTGGTCTAAATAGGATTTCAAATGAAGGTTTTCTGGTTCTGTGAGAGCATAGATCCTGCCGCAAGGGATTTGTGCACCAGGAACAAGGTTGATCTGACAGTCATAGGGCCTGTGTGGCGGCAATGTATTGGCTTGGTCCTTTCAGAAAACATCCTGGAAATCATGGTATTCTCTTGGCAAGCTATTAGTTGCTCCCTGGGTTGATACTGTCGGTCCGGGAGTCGGGGATACAGACGTCGGGTTTCTCCTGTTGGTAATAGCAGGCAGGGGAGCAGTCACCGGGGAAGGTTAATTTTCGTGCCCACCAGTCTATCAAAGGGTTGTGAGCAACCAACCATGGCATCCCTAGTATTAGCCTGAACTGAAGTGCATTGATGAGATCGAATGAAATAGACTCCCGATGCCCACCCAGGCTGTGCATTGGGTTACTGGTCGGAAGCGATTTCTGTCCCATCCACGGTAGTTACCTTGTCCATAGTTGGCTTAGAACACAAAGGAAGCCCCATCTCTGCTGCCAGTTCTTGATCAATATAATTTCCAACTGCTGCGCTATCGATGTATGCTTCAACAGCATGCATTCTTGACGACTGTTGGTGGTTAATTAAGATCACTGGTATTGCAAATTGCGAGGTCAACTACTCTTTCTTCTCAATCGACAAACTGACCTCTACGTTTGTCGAGCTTGGTAGTTTTCCGATTCCTTAGCTTCATCCTTCTCTGTGGCCCCGACTGTTCTTCTTGGGGGTATTACTGGACAGTCCTTCAGAAAATGTCCTGGATTCCCACAATACAAACAAAGCTGTTGTCTTCTTTTGTCCCGCTCTTGTTTTGTTAATGGAGGCCGTATCCCTCCAATCTGCATGGGTTCTACAGCATTTTCAGGTGCACAGGGTGCGTTTTCCCTTGATCGAACATACACAGTCCTAGGGTCCGTCTTAGACCGGTCTGCCTTTCGGTCCTGCAACCAGTGGTCTAGCTGCACAAACAGATTTATGAATTCTGCACAGTCTCTGGGTGGATCAACCACCTGTGCTAAGACGTCCTTTAATTCGCCTCGTAAGCCTCAATGGAATAACATGGTTCTTTTGTTTTCTGGCCACCTAGCTTCGGCAACCAGTCTGTTGAAGGTAGCAATGTACATTAACAAGTCCTGATTCCCCTGTCGGAGGGACAAGAGTTAATTGTCTACTGCTTGTTCCTGGTTATGGCGAGCAAAACGTTTTTCCATTTCTCTCTGGAACCCCCCCAAAGTCATGTAATAGAGGATCATCATGGGTTACCAACGGCACCAACCAATCTGCTGCACTACCACTCGGGTATGATAAGACAAAAGCTGCGCAAGCTTGGTCGTTTGCAAATGCTCCAGGTCTACAAAGAAAATGAAGGCGGCACTCATTAATGAATGCCGCATACTTCTGTGGGTCGCCTGAGAACCTTTCTGGTGGTGCCAGGGGCACTGTTCCAGGTAACGTGATCTGCACCGGAGTGGGTGGTATGGCGGGGTTTTGCATCACTGGATTGCTACCAGGTAGAGACGTCTGTCCTGCCTGCGATTGCAAGTATTGCCTGCTAATCTCTTCAGGACGTTCTTTGGTCACTATTAGGTCTCTCCGGAGGGCATTAGTCTCTTGTCGGGCAGAATGAACCTCAGCACGAAACTCTCCTACTAATTGGCCCAATTGGTCCATTTCTGATGTCTCCATGGCACCCAGGTGGATTTGTTATGGTAGGCTTCGCGTTCTGTTATGCTCACCTGGTATCCACAGGGACGCCACCCAGCCGGGTTACTCGCTGGTATGCTTCTCAGCTTTGCCCTGATGTGGTCTGCGGGGAAGGTCCTGCCTGAAATTACAGGAGGACTGTGTTCCAAGACTGACCGACTGGGGTAAGTATCCTCCCTCCACCCCCGTATGATTTCAGTCCCTCTGGCGCCCTCTCCTCACCTTGTGGTAGAATTAGGCGTGCTCTCCGTCCTGCCTTCTTTGCAGGGGCGCGTTGTCTTTCATGGGCAAGTGCGGTCCAGTTACTTCTGTGACGCCGGCCCGTTTGATATTGTTCAGGTAGGTCTTATTGCTGTTCTTTAGTTTTGTTGCTATCCTGCATGCCTTTCTGTGTTTAAAATTTCTTTTTCTCCCTTTGGTATGCAGAGCTTCAGTGCGGTAAACTGGCTTGGTTGCGCCCCGCTGGTAAATAATGGCACATTAGGAGCGCTATGATGCGGTAAGTAAGCGCTATGCGCAGCACTGCAAAGTCTTGCCTTTGCTAGCCTGTGTTTTCCTTCCTTGTAGGTCGCGGTGTTCTTCAGCACGAGTGGAATGTCCGGAGTGGTGCCAGCCGAGAGGCGACCTGCCTGGTAAGCCTTTTGAGCAGTTCGTAATTTGTAAATGTCTCTACTGCTTTCTTTAATGTTGCCTCTATATTCCTCTTTCATGTCGTTCTGTCCGGGAGGCGTGCAGATTCGAGGAAGCTGTTCTCAGTAGCTGCAAGTGTTTAAAGATGAAGACTGCAGATAAGATGCTGCTGATAATGATGTTCCTTCTGTCTCCTTGCAGGTTCTGCTTCCCCGAGATTCGAGGGAATAGCTGGACACGGTGAGCGTCACGTTGCAAGCTGCAAAGTAACGCGAAGCGTGTTGTCTTGCTCGGGTGTGGTTTAAATAGCCCCAACAAAATAGTCCAGGTAAAGTAGTCCCTAGGCTACCACACCCAAAACACTAGACCGCATAGCTTGGTTCTTAGGAACCAAGCTATGTGGATGCCTCCATGTTGGCTGACAATACAATAAAGTAGTTCCCAAACACATTGTTTCTCATGGTGTATGAGACTGGCGCCATAGGCGCCAGGACTGGCCCCATGAGGGCTTTTGAAGAGGATGCCAGGCTCTAGAGGCCCGAGTCCTGACTCCACCTGGCCAATGGGTTTGCCAGCGGGGGTTGTGGGTGAGGGTCGCAACACCCTCCCTCCCTTGAAAATGCCAAGATCTCTCTGCCCTTCAGTTCATGTTCTTTGCTATCATGGGTCTCGGGGGCGCCCCTGGGCGAGGTTTCTCTCCACCACGAATCCCTGGACCCACCTCCTGAAGCAGTAAGTTCTCCATGTATCCTGTGGGGTCCCTACCTTCCTCTCCTTCCGGCAGTCCCACAATGCGCATGTTGTTGCATCTGGCCCTTCCTTCTGCGTCCTCAGCCCTTTGTTCCAGAGTTCGTATTCGGTTCAGCGCCTCCGTCATCTGGCTCTGGGTAGAAGTTATATTTGACGTATTTGTCTGCACCTGCTGTTCTGCTGTGCCCACCCAGGTTCCGCACGTCTTGTCGCAGGAGGCCTACGTCCACAATCACTGCATCCATCTTAAATTCCAATGAGGTTTTTAGTGCCGCTATGGCTAAGACCTGTCCCCCCTCTTTACTCTTCTCCGTCTGTGCTGTTGCTGTTGTACTAGTGCCGGCTTCCAGGGTCTCTGCCTGGGGCCCTTCGGCTTTCCAGGCAAATGCCTCCATGCTAGTTTGCTTTTCTTTTCCCTTTTCTGTTTTTCCGACATATCGGTATTCAGAATGTCTCTTTTGCGTCGGGGCCCCAGTCTCGCCCCCCCTTTCGCTGCCTCTGAGCCACTTACCTCTTTTTATCTGTGTCTTGTCTGTGCCTCCGTTGCCAAGTGCCCGCCCACTATATGTGGGCGGTTGGCCTTGGGGCCCTTTCCATGGGTTCCTCCGTAATGTCAGCTTGCTGCCACCTCTGGCTCGTGCCACCGATGGTCGCGCTGTTCCTGCCCCTCTGAGGTTGCCCGGTGAGCTCCTGCGGCTCTACTCATGCCCAACTCTGCCGCTATGTTCCAGAGGGATATACCCTCTGCTGCTGTCCCTTCTGGCGGGTTTACCCACTGGCCTCCAAACTGGTGCAACAGGGTCACAGCCAATGCTTATTCCTGTTGTAGCCTCCTTCACACTGTGACAATCTCTGATGTGGCCCTAAGGGGCAGAGTGTCAGACTCTGGGTGGCCCCTTCTGCTATGTCTCACTGTGGCTGCATGGTGGTATCCAGCCTTCTGGCCTTTTTCATATGCTTCCCTTATTTCAAGTTTGCCCCTTGGCCATGAGGTGGGGGCCTGTGGACTGTGGTTTCCCAAGTAACAGTGATTTCTTGCTGCGTTCTTCCTGTTTTTATGGCCTCTGTTGGTCCTGGCTGTGCCCTGGTCCAGGGCGCTCCCCCTCTTCGCTCGTGGTTGTTCCTTGCCCAGCCACTGGCCTAATCGTTGCGCCCCCTCAGGGGCCGCTATTGTGTCCCGGCTCACTGCCACTGGTGAGTTCGTCTGGGGCAGCGATCAATGCTTCTGCGCCTCCTCTCCGCTCGATCTCCTCCTGCGACGGTGGGCTCCGCTCTCCTTCCGCCTGGGGTCCGTCACCTATTCTCTCGACGTCGCCGGCTGTCTCTGGTGTCTTTTCCCTCGCCCGGGGTCTAGGTGCTCCGGGATCTGCACCCTTCCAGCTCCTGTTGTCCGCTGAAAAGTGTTCCACAGCTCCTTCTGCGACGCCCTCAGCCTCTCAGCTGTTCTGCAGGGAGGGTCGTCTGGATGCTCTGCCGATTCCCTTAGCTGCCTCTGCAGGGGTCTCAGGCCTGTTCCCCGGCTTCCTTCTCCTTTCCCCGTCGCCAGCTCCCTCCTGATGCTCACTTAGCCACGCGGACCTCCGGTATGTCCGTGTTCCTGACTTGCTCCTCTCCGAAGGCCGACTGCCGTTGGGTGCCGTGCTTGATTGCTGGATGAAATCAGCAGGCTCGCCTCGCCAGTTGTGGGCTGTGTCTCGGCGGCAGTGCCCCTCCGCTGGTTCAGGCGTTCATGCCTGCCATTTTGTTTGCCGGCCTGCCTGCTTCTCAAGCCGCTTTCTTGGCCAATCCTCGTCTGATTTTCTTCCGGACTGCTACCAGTTGTTCCCCACATGTTCCTGCACCTCTCCTCTCCTTCATTTCCCCAGCTGCTTCGTATCTACTGACTGATCATGCGGGAGCCTCAGTTCTACTCAACGCATGGCCGCCAAGCCACTCCTAGGGTCCTATAGTTAGTAGAACCAATGGGACGTTGTACTTTTAGTGACGTCTACAGTAGCCATTTTTAAGGTAGGGCTTAGATGCCCCAACCTGACAGTGTTTACTTAATCCGTTAGCATATACAGATGTAGTACCTATATTAAAAGTTATCTTCCTAGAACCAATAGAATTGCATACAACATTTTAAGCATTACGCATCAGTGATGACGAGTTTTTAGTATAAATGATGTGTTTTTTATGAAGTTTGTTGGAGTTGTGAAGCGAGAAGGAAGATCAAGCAACCGCTGATATTCATGAAACTCCCTATTTTTTGTACTTGTTATTAAACAGACTCCCTTTGCCAAACCATTGAGTTGTATTTATTGATTTGATGCTAGAGTATTAATATGCATCCCCATCCATCTCACGGGTGCTGCTACTCCATCTTAAAGTGCTATTGGGCAACCAAGCTTTAAGGGCCGGTTGGGGTCCTAGTGCACAAGTTGTACTTATAGTTGGAATCTGGACTCAGCAAGATGAATGGAACAGGAAAGCCGGCGCAGGAAAATCAGGAAGTGTGTCTTTCTAGAGTCTTGTCAGAGACTCTTATTCATAATGCATAGTGACATCCGCCTCGCTCTCAAATGGTTGGATTTCAAGGCAGAATGTCAGATTTATGATGCAAGTTTTACAATGTTCAAAAACCTCCCACAATTACTTTAGCTAAAATCGGATTTTGCCACAAATGGTACATTTATACAGTTGAAGTCTCTTTGCAACTTACACAAACAGGTTATATATTTTATGCAGAACATTCCACTCCAACTCTGAAATCTGTGGGACATTGTTTCGCCCTTCTAATACTTTTTGGGAATTTTGAGTAAGTAAGATTCGGCCCAAAATTCTGTAACTTTATACACATGTGTGGATCATCATAACAGAGGTAAGTATGAAAGTTTGCAATAGGATCATGGATACTTTTCTTATAATCCCCTATTCTTTGCCATTTCTGTACCAAAGGTGTCAGTGAATTCTACAATGTCTCAAATTATACCCCACAAAATCACTATTTTTTTTTAAAAACATTTATTTTATTAAGAGAGCAGGTTAGCATTCAGACCGTCCACTAAAGAAAGAATTTGACAAGGTATTGAGGCATGTACAGTATTGGCACATATATACAGAGTAGCAAGAAAAACACATCAAACATCCCACATCATGGCGAAGGGAGAGGCGTAGCATCCTCGTCCGGTATCTGGGAACACAAATAAATACGCAACAGCGACCAAATGTCTTTGGGCCGACAATGTGTCGGGACCGATAAAACAAAAAGTTCTTCATCGTCGTTTACCAAACATAAGTCTTTTAAGAAATTGGCTCTGGATGGTGCAGTTGTAGACTTCCATGATTTAAGGATACAGCGCTTGGCGACAACACATGAAATATTAAATAAACGCCTCGTAGTTTCTTTCACCTTACCAATGTCACCAAGCAAGTACTTTAAGGGGGACAGGGTCGCCGGAATCGACGTTATGTCTTTGAGGAGTTCTGCCACCTCCCGCCAGAATTCCATAATCAAAGGGCATGACCAGTACATGTGGTAGGGGCTAGCGTTTGGTGCATTGCACTTGGGGTAGGCTCCCGTGCAACTCAACAAATTTGACCAGTCTGGCGGGGGCATAGTGGAGCTGATTCAGAACTTTAAACTGGATCAGCCGTAGCCCCGCGTTCATAGAGACGGATCTGGTGAGTTGACAGAAGCGTGACCACCGTATTTCATCGATCTGAGTGCCCGTATCCCGCTCCCAGGTCTCTCTTATCGTATTATGTGACGGGGAGTGGGTTTGTACCAGTGAGTATACCCACAAGACCCCTTTATTGTGACTATTAGGGGATACTATTGCCCTAATACATTCATGTACCTGGGGTTCCAACAGGAAAGATGGCCATCTAGCCGCAAAAGCAGTTTTCATACGATGATATTGAAAGCGTTTAAGTGGGCCTCCTCCCACCATCCCGATGAAGTCAGTGAGTTCACAGAATGTGCCATTTGGGAACATATCCCTTAGTGCGAATAACTTGTTAGGATCCCAGGATTGTTGAATGGCTTTATCAAATGTTGGGGATATACTCGAGAAGTTCCACAGGGGGACCTCCGGGTCATGGAGGGTCTCAAGGCCTAATCTGTTATATATCTTGGCCCAGGCGCGTATGGTTGTATATACCGGGTCAAACGGGCATGTGTCTCCATAGACAGGGTTAAGAAGAAGTGATCTGATGTCATTGCGGCAATCAGCATGTTTCTCCATGGGGATGTGGGGAGATGTGTCATCAGGGTCAAACCAGTGTTCAACAAATTGAGCCTGTGCAGCCAGATAATATAGTTAAAAATCTGGCGCAGCAATGCCACCCCGTGAGAATAGTTCCACCATCTTATCCCACCCCAATCTGGCCGTCTTCCCATTCCAAATGAAATTAGAGGCGAGCGACTTGAGTTTCATGAAAAAGGACTTGCCGGGCCATATCGGAATGTTGTTAAAATAATATAAGAGTTTGGGTAAGACTACCATTTTGAGAATAGCCACTCTACCATACAAGGACAAGGGAAGGCTAGCCTACGTTTGGAACTTGGTCATCAAACTCAGTAACAGTTCACCATGGTTCTGTGTATATAACAATTGTTTGTCCCTGGCCACCATAATACCCAAGTAACGTACTGAGTCGGGGTGGGCCTAAACCCAGCAATTGCAGCAATGTTACCCGTACAATCCATAAGGGGAAATATTTCGGACTTGGGAACATTGATTCTGTACCTTGAATATTCCGAGAACTCACGTATGTCCGACATTATGTGCTGTACGTTCTCTACTGGGTCGCGGACATATAGCAGGGTATCGTCAGCATATAGTGAAATGATCTGGGGTGGGGGGGGTGGTCATCCTAAGCCCTCTATGTGAGTGGTTCTGGCGTATATGTTCCGCCATCGGCTCGATAGTAAGTGCGAAAAGTATAGGTGAAAAGGGACAGCCCTGCGTGGTACCTCTGTAGAGCCTAAACGAGGTGGACAAAGTGGCGTTGGTCAGAACCTTAGCAGTCGGGTGAGTATATAGTAGCTGTACGCATTTGATGAAGTATCGGCCAAAGCCAAATCGTTCAAGCACCAGGAAGAGATAAGACCAGGACACAGAATCGAAGGCCTTCTCGGCATCAAGGGCCACCACGGCAGCCTTTGTTGTGGGATCAATGTGTGCCATAACATTAAACAAGCGCCTCAGGTTCAGAGCTGTAGATCTAGTTGGTATAAAGCCCGCCTGGTCTGGGTGAACAAGGATCAACATGTACGGCAGGAGCATGGTGGCTAACACCTTGGCGAACATTTTCGCATCGGTATTAATCAAGGAGAGCGGTCTATACGAACCTATGTCATGTGCAGGTCTACGGGGTTTCAGGAGGACAGTAATAATAGCTTCGCGCATCGCCTCCTCCCACACCTTTAACAGTAGGGGGGCTAGTTCAGTCCTAAATTCCTTATATAGTTCCGCGCTAAGTGCATCCGAGCCAGGGGCGCGGCTCCCTGACAGAGATTTAATGGCCTCTACGATTTCTTCAATAGTGATGGGCTGATCCAGTATGTTACGGGTCTCAGTGGTCAGTGTAGGGAGGTCTAGGCTATCCAAATACCAGAACGTGTCTTCTTTACTTTTGATGTCATGATTGGAATAAAGGGAGGAATAAAACTCAGCGAAGGTGGAATTAATGTCCTGCTCCTTATTAACCAAAGCCCCAGTGGGTGTCAAAATACCAGGGATTGGGCTCCAATGTCTATCTGTTTTAAGCATGGTGGCTAAGAATTTCCCGGCCTTATTACTCTCCCCATATCTACGGGCCTTGGCAGGCGCAGCCATGTATAAGACTTCCCTGCTGGCTAACGCGTTGAATTCCTTCAACGCGACATGCATTTGCGATAGTGTTGCCTTGTCCTGTGTGGCGCTATATTCAGTTTGTAACAGGCCTATTTTAGTTTCGACTGCACCCAGCTCCCGTCTTACAGCTTTGAGCATACCCGTGGACTTGCCCAGGATAGCACCCCGGATCCAGACCTTGAATGCCTCCCAGAGAGTAGCATAAGTGGTTACCGATCCCTCATTTATTTCAATAAATTCCGTGATCTCAGTATGGAGGGCTTCGCAAATATTAGTGTCCCCAAGTATGGGGGGGGACATTCTCCACCGTCTAACTGGCGGAGGGGCATCACCCAGCTGAATGCCAAGTGTTACTGGTGAGTGGTCAGAGAGGGTGCGGGGGTGTATTTCACAACTCGTGACCATGCCGGCCAGGGGTGAGCTAATGAACCAGTAATCGATACTTGAATGGGAATCCTGGACAGAAGAGTAAAAGGTGAATTTCCTCTCAGTAGGGTGCAGTGTGCGCCAAGCGTCTACCACATCCATCTGTTCCATCAACTGCCACACAACCAATGCAGCTCTGGAGGGGGCCCTGGGGGCAGTAGAGGACCGATCAAGGGACTGGTCCAAAATAGTATTGAGATCGCTGCCCCAGATTATCAGTGCCTCCCCTGACGTAGTTAGCATATCAAGTATCGTACAATAGAACTGTGGATCGTCCACATTTGGCCCATATGTATTAACAAGTATTAATTGGTATCCCGCCAACTCCGCCCAGACCAGTGCATATCTGCCAAGCAGATCTATTTTACTGGAGTGATATTTAAAGCACAGCTTGGGGTGTATGAGGGTTAACACTCCCCTAGACTGTGTTGAGTATTCCGTGTAGTATCTCTGGGGGCCCCATCTTGGCAGGAATGCAGAATTGACATTACCCAGTGCGTGCGTCTCTTGAATGAAAAGAATATGAGGATCGTGGCGTGTAACATATGCTGCCACCCTCCTCGCCTTCACCGGGTTGTTAAGCCCGCAAATATTCCAGGAGAGTAGCTTGACTTCTAAGCCCCTATCAGCCTGTGCCATACCCGCATGTTGTAAAAATCATATGTCCGTAGCCTCGCCCCTGTCGCAAGTGATGCGGCCATTCTGCCATGCAACCGCTCTCTGATTTTAACAATCGAACTCCTTTAAACAGAAACTGCCAAAACCATCCCGATCTGACACCAGGAACCCACAACAACTGTCCCAACTTTGTCCCACCCACCGCCCACATCAACTGCGGAATATTGACCCACTCAGTAACCGTGGTCGAGCTTATTTTGGCATTGACCAAACTTCCAGCCGAAGCCAACCTTGTATTCGAATGAAACCCCTTCAGGTGGTCCAAATTTCCACACCAAGAACACCCATTTCCAACCCCTCTTACCTCCCCGCCACCCTCATCATCACCCCCAACTTGATGTACCCAAAAACAATCGTGGAACATACCCGGGGTAGCCATGTTGCCTCACATGGCCGCCTGATTGGCTCCAGTCTCCAATAGTCACATGGAATGGAGCCGCCCTGCTTGTAGGACCCATAAGGCTGCAGTGGATACTACATAAGGATACAGACCAATCCGGTCGCCGGAGATCCCTAGTCCTCGGGTCTTGGTCTACTGTTCTGTGCCGGCCTGCCCCCCCCCCTCGGGGGGGAGAGGTATGGAAGTCTCTATATACTGTGTGGCCTCAGTCGGGGATTCGAAAAAATGCGCCCTAACCGCATGTTGGATCATCATCTTTGCCGGGAACATCAGAGCATATGGAATCTGGCGGTCTCGAAGGAGTCTCTTGACTGGTTCATATGATCGCCTGCTCGCCTGGACCCCGCAGAAAAGTCTGGATATATATGTATTCGGCATTCCTCGTGTTGAAGCGTACCAGCCTCCCTGGCCAGCCACAGGATTGTGTCCCTATCTCTATAGTTAAGCAGCCGTGCAATTATTGTGCGAGGGGGAGCACCTGGTTTGGGGGCCGGGCAAGAGTATGGTGGGCTCTCTCCACCAAGAAATGTTCGGAGAATGACTCGGGACCGAATAATGTTTTAAGCAGTTGTTCAAGTTGTTTCTCCATTTGGCCTTTCCCAAATGACTCCGCCACGCCGAACACACAGATGTTATTACGTCTTGATCTAGATTCAAGATCCTTGCATTTATGTTGCATTTTAGTCATGGCTTCCTTAAGCTGAGCGATGTCACGACCATGTTGTGAGATAGCGTCTTCGTTACTACTAATTCTATTTTCTGCATCAGTGACATGTATGCTCTTTTTTTCAACTCTTGCCTTCAGGGAGCCAATGGTAGACACTATATCATCCAGTTTCATGTTCACTGCTCGGAATCTATTTTCCACAAGCATGGTCAGCTTGCCCTCCCGTCCTTCAATGTCTGAAGGTGGGGTTTCATTAGCGTCAGCGTACACCTCAGTTATGGCGTCCGGCTGCCGGTAAATGCATCCATGGGACCCTTCCTCTTGTTACTGGGCGTCTTGCCTCCCTTCCCAGCCCTGTGCGGCTCGCCCATGGTGCCAGCCCCGGCCCGTTGTTTGTGGATATTCAGCGAAGCCACCTGGATCAGGACGACAGAGTTTGCAGCTGGGGCAACAGCGGTCCTCCGCCTCACCCCCCTTGCTCTCAAGACGTCTGTAGATTTTCCGGCAGGGACCCCAGTACCAGGGCACCAAGGCCCAATATTAGGCACCAGCGATTGATATTTTCTCCCACGTAGTTAGGTGTCAAAACTCAGGGCGCGCCACAGTTTACGCCACAGAGGGCCTATATAGATGACTGGGTGTCCACCAGCGCGTGGGATCGGCCAGGCCACCAGCACAGGGCTTCATGCGCTAGGGCGACCGTGCCTGAAGTCACCAAAGGTAGTGTAATCTCCTGTGTATGTGCACCCACGACAAACAGATAGTTCTGGATGGGGACCGGGAGGCAAGGACTCCGCAGCAGACTACACGGATGTAGGGCGTGCAATGTAATATCAGGAGCAATGTTGCCCGCTAGTAGGGCGTTTCCGTCAGTCCCCCCTCACTGGCACAGGGGCCCCTCACCTCCCGCTGCTTCACGAAGCCGTGGGCTTTGGCCTCCGTAAATGTATGTAATGTCTTAGCGGGCGTGGGCCCGCACGTAACACAGAGACCGGCTTCCCGTCCACCGGGAGTGTCGGATCACTCAGGGCCAATTCCTCCACGCCCCACGTGCCGGCTCGGGTCTGGCATGGATTCACATGCTCATGAATATTCCCCGTCGTCAGGCTGGGAATCCTCGGTAAAGAAAAATCAGTATCAGTTTCGTTTCTGATCTGTCTTTTGTAGTAGTAACCAATCACTGATCTCTGCGTCATACTGACCACAGCCAATGACTGCCCTCTCCCTAAGCCCCGCCTCTGGCAGCCATCTTCAGATTTGGTAGCACGTGAAGTGGCAGTATGACCAAGTAAAGAGCCGCAGAGGGGTAGGCGGGAGGGTTCGCATGTGACTCCATGCCAGACCCATGCTGGAGAACAACAGTTACAGGTAAGTAACTTGTTCCTTCTCCAGCATGGGGTCTGGCATGGATTCACATGCTCATGAATAAAAGAATACATAGCAGTACACACATGCACAACCACGGGAGGTGGCAAAGGCTCAACATTAAGCATTATATCAAAAACTCAACATTAAGCAATTCTTACCTCCTCACCAGGCTCACCTTAGGCAAACAGGTTGCGCAGCACTGCTTGGCCGACCCTGGACTCCTCCCTGGAATCCCGATCGACGCAGTAGAATTTTGTGAAGGTGTGCGTCGACCTCCACGTTGCAGCCCTGCAGATGTCCAGCAAGGGCACACCAGATAGGAACCCCGTGGTAGCTGCGATCGCTCTGGTGGAATGGGCTCTCGGACGGCCAGGCAGCGGTCGGCTTGCCAACCGATGACAGTACATTATACAGCCGGAGAGCCATCTGGAAATGGAGGCCTTCAAGAGAGCCTTCCCCTGATTGACAGGTCCAAAGTTCACAAAAAGTTGTGACGTCTTCCGAAAACACTTTGTGCGGTCCACGTAGAACTTCAGCGCTCTAGCCACATCCAGCGAGTGCAAAGTCCTTTCAGCCAGCGACAAAGGCGACGGGAAGAAAACAGGCAACACCAAGGGTTCGTTGAGGTGGAAGTCAGACGGCACCTTGGGCATGAAGGAGGGGTGCGTCCTGAGCACTACCCTTGTGTCGTGAAAAGTCAAGTACGGGGGCTTGCAGGAAAGGGCCTGGATCCCTCCCACCCGTCGTGCGGAGGTGATGGCCACAAGAAACGCTGTTTTCCACGACAAGAATTTCAACAGAGCCGAGTGCAGAGGCTCGAACGGAGGTCCCATAAGCTTGGTCAGCACCACGTTGAGCTCCCACGCCGGGGCCGGAGCCTTCCCCGGCGGGAACGATCTGAACAGTCCCTTCATGAATTCTTTCACCAGATGATGAGACCACAAAGACGTCCGTCCCGTGGTTCTGGTGTATCGGGAGATCGCAGCAAGATGAATCTTGATGGACGCGTGCGCCAGTCCAGCCTTGGCCAGCGTCAGTAGGTACGGCAGTACTTGGGGAGCCGTAATCCGTAGAGGGTTAATCTTCTGTGCGTGGCACCAGACAGAGAACCTCTTCCATTTGTGTCCATAGCATTTAAGAGTTGAGGACGCCCTGGCCTTTGCAAGAACCTCTCTGCAGGCGGCCGGTATGTCGTAGCCTCCAAACTCTAACGCTGCAGGAGCCAGGCCTGCAAGTTCAGCGACTTCGGGTCGTGATGGAGGATGGCGCCTCCTTCCCTGGAGAAAAGATCCGCGTCCACTGGCAGCTTGATTGACGGGGACGCTGACAAGTCCAGAAGGTCCAGGAACCATATCTGCCTCGGCCACGCAGGTGCGACGAGGATCATCCTGCACCGTGACCTCTTGAGCTGGTTGATGAGCCGGATCAGCAACGGCAATGGAGGGAACGCGTATAGAAACAGGCCCTCCCAAGGGAACGAGAAAGCATCGCCCATGCTCCTTGGCTGGGGAAACCTGCTGGCGAACCTCCGGCACTTGGAGTTTGTCGCCGTCGCGAACAGATCGATCTGGGGTGTGCCCCACCGTCGGAAGAGGCGGTCCACTAGATCCTGTTGTAGTTCCCACTCGTGGCACGAGCGCAGCTCTCTGCTGAGCGAGTCGGCGATGGTGTTTTTTATTCCTGCCAGATGAAACGGCACCAGAAACATCCCTTGGCCGACGGCCCAATGCCACAGATCCTGCGCCTCCTTGGACAGGGCTGGGGATCTGGTACCGCCCTGCTTCCTGATGTAGAACATGGTGGTGGTGTTGTCGGTGAAGATCCTCACCACCTTGCCCTTGAGGGACGGAAGAAAGGACCTGAGGGCCCAAAACACTGCACGGAGCTCCAGGACGTTGATATGGAGGGACTTCTCCGTCGGAAGCCAAAGGCCTCTCGCGTGCAGATTTTCGGTGTGCGCTCCCCACCCTTCCAGGGAGGCATCCGTGGGTCACTGTCTTCTGGTGGCCGGGGGTCTGGAAGTCCATGCCCGCCGTCAGATGCGCATGGGTGCCCCACCACCGGATCGCTCGTCGGAAACTCTCGTCGAGTTTGATCCTCTCCTCGAAGCTGCCCGTCGTCTGGATCCAGCGCGCGTCCAGGAACTCCTGCAACGGGCGCATCCGGAGCCTGCACAGGCGGATGAGATAAATGCAAGAAGACATTCCGAGGAGGGACTTGATGGACCTCACCTTGGCCGCATCCGCAACCAGCATCCGCTGCACCTTGCCCAAGATGGCCCTCGTCCTTTCCTCCGACGGAGAGGCCAGAAGTGACACTGTGTTGAGCTTTGCTCCCAGAAACAGTGCGTCTTGCGCGGGAACCAGGTGGGACTTGGCGTAGTTTATGGAGAATCCCAGGTCCGTGAGTAGTTGGACGGTCCTTGTCGTGTGCTCCACGGAGAGCTCCTTCATCTTTGCTCGGATGAGCCAGTCGTCCAGGTAGGGGTAGACGTGGATCCCCTCTAGGCGCAGCCGCGCCGCAACCGGTGCGAGGCACTTGGTGAACACCCTGGGTGCCGACCTCAATCCGAAGGGAAGGGCTCTGAACTGGTAGTGACGCCCTTGGACCACGAATCTGAGAAACTTTCGGTGTCCCTTTAGGATGGGGATATGGAAGTAGGCATCCTCCAAATCCACGACAACAGGAAATTGCCCTCCTCTAGTTGACCCAGGACGTGTTGGAGGGTGACCATCCTGAACTTTTGTGCCTTGATGAATTTGTTCAGTCGTCGTAGGTCCAGGATGCGACGCCATCCTCCCGTCTTCTTCTTCATGAGGAAGTATATTGAGTAAACTCCGGAGCCCCGAAGCCTCTTTGGGACGAGCTCGATGGCGCCCTTCTTGAGCATCGCCCTTACCTCCAAGAGAAGTTGAGGGACGTGATGTTCCTTCCTGGCCACAGGGAGGGACGCGCGGGCACCTCTTTAGAAACTCGAGCGCGTGACCCTGAGCCAGGGCATCCAGCACCCAACGGTCGGTGGAGATGGACTCCCACACGCTGACGAAGCTCGCCAGCTGGCCTCCCACCGGGGTGCTTCGGTGGGGGCCCGACCCCACGGCCGGTTCAGTCCTGCTTCGACGAGGCTTTGCCGCCTTGTCGTCCTTGGCGACGACGGCGGGGTCCGCCCGACTTGCCTCGTCCCCTGTAGGCTTCCTGTGACGACGAACGGGCCGCTTGACGATAGGTGGAAAATCCGCCGCTGGAACCTTTGGAAGCACCCTGTTTGCCTCCGCCGCTCCAAAAGGGCGGCCGTCGTTGCTGGAGAACACCAAGAGCCCGGGCCGTCTCCGTGTCCGCCTTGATGGCTTGTAGGGAATCGTCCACTGTTTTCCCAAACAGGTTGCTCCCGTCGAACGGCATGTCCAAGACTCTGGTCTGCACGTCCTGATGGAAGTCAGTAGCCTTGAGCCATCCACGCCCCCTAAGGCACACGCCATTGCCCAACTGGCGAAATCCAGTGTCCGCGATGTCCGTCGCTATCGTAATGGCGTGGTCCAACGCCACTTCTCCTTCCTGCAAGATCTCTAGGGCCTCCGCCCTCTTGTCGTCTGGTAGGAAGTCCAGCAGGGGGGCGAGTTTGTACCACAACTCCCTGTCGTAGCGGGCTACGATAGCCAAGGCGTTGGCAGCCTTAATCGTCGTCGCTGCCGATGAGATGACTCTGCGTCCCATCGTGTCCAATTTCTTTCCCTCGCCGTCCAGCGGGGAGGTTGACGTAGAGGCCGCGCCCACCCCCACTTTCTTCCTGGCCGCCGCGGAGACGACCGAGTCCGTGGTCGGCTGTGCCCGAAGGCACAAGGGGGCCGCGTCCGGGACCCGGTACTTCTTCTCGTACCAATCCCTTCTAGCCAGCATTGTGGATGGGTTCTTGAGGAGGGCGAGACCCTCATCCCAGATATCTTCCAGTAGAGCTATAGCGAGGACCGTCTTCCTCTTGGTCTCGTGCCGTTGATAAAGGAAACCTTCCTTCTTCTTCTCTTCCGGGCAGAGCTGGAAAAGCTCGGATGCCCTGGCGATCATGGCGTGAAACGATCCAATCTCGTCGGGCAGGGAAGCCCGGGTGGGAGGTGACGACGGGAGATCCTCATCGTAAACCTCGTTGTCAGTACCCATCACGGCCGTGTCAGTCCCCGTATCATCCCCACTTGTCGTGGACGGGGAGGAGGGCTGAGCAGGGCGCAAAGGTTGAAAAGGAGGTGGAGGATGAATCCTCCTTCTCTTAAGAGGCGGGCTCCCAGAAGGGCCTGGCTCCGGGTCCCTCCGTTGGTGGTAATGGCAGTCTCATCCTTATCTCCGAGCATAAGGACTGTATAGCCAACAAAATGGCCGCCGAGTTGTCTTGCGGCACTGGTTGAGGGGGTTCCGACGGGCGATCAGGAGCCCCGTCGGCGCCTTCGACGTTCTCGTCGTCTCCCACGTCGGGGTCCCTCCCGACAGGATGGTCTTCTTCCACGCCAGCGCTGTGGCCTAAGACTTCGATCAGCTCCTCCTCAGAGGTTGAGGCCGAATCCACGACGACCTCCTGCCCCCCCTTTTTCTTCTCCGTCGGAGGTTTCACTGGGGTCCTGTCGATGGGCATGAAAGAGGACTCCCTCTGCGGTGGCAGGGAGATTCTGGGCCCCGAGGTCGCCACCACTTGTGTAGCCTCCACAGGCTGAGCCAGGGCCGCCGCGACTGTCTCGATAGAGGCCTTGGCCGGATGGATCAAGGCTTTCACCACCTTAGGTGCGCTCACCGCCTTCTCCTTGGGGGGAGGGTCACCGCCTCGCTCCCCCTCCGATGGGGCCTTCGAGCACGACCGGGTCTCTCCAGGAGCTTCACCGGGTGCTCGGCCTTCCTCTTAGCCGAGCCAGAGCATTGGCTCGTGGTTGATGGCGCCGGGGAGGATGCGCCCTGCCTGGCCCCCGTAGAGCCCGACCGTTCGGCGCTCCCGGTGCCAGCAGACTCGCGGTGCTTGGCCTTCTGTTGGACCCCCATCGCCGGGGCACCCTCAAAGGTCTTAGAAGACCGCTCGGACTTCTTCTTCTCGCCTGATGGGCTCTTTCCTTCCAGCCAGTTGGCGAGACGCTGATGGCGGTCCTTCATGGTCCGCTCCGACATATTGCCGCAAAACGCACAGTCCTTCTCCACGTGCGTCTTGTCTTCATGCAGGCAGTAAAGGCAAAGGGAGTGTTCGTCCTCCTTAAAGACATTCTGAAGCTGGCATCCAGGGCAGACCCTGAACAGCTTTCTGGGCGTCGAGCTTCCCTTCTCCTGGGCCATGCTCGAGAAGGGCCTGAGAAACTTCTGGAGTCCTCCAAAAGCGTGGCTCGATGAAATCTTCACCCTTGAGGGGCGTAGAAGAATCCGACACGGGTCCCCGTTGATCGGATAAAGAAACGGTGGAGCTTGAGGCTCTTTTGACCGAAAAGCAGAACATTTTCCTAAGAAAAAACATGAAAAAAGCACTAACGCTCGAGAGCAATAGCACGAGGATCCCAACACTTGAACGTGCAGTAAAAATCTGAAGATGGCTGCCAGAGGCGGGGCTTAGGGAGAGGGCAGTCATTGGCTGTGGTCAGTATGACGCAGAGATCAGTGATTGGTTACTACTACGAAAGACAGATCAGAAACGAAACTGATACTGATTTTTCTTTACCGAGGATTCCCAGCCTGACGACGGGGAATATTCATGAGCATGTGAATCCATGCCAGACCCCATGCTGGAGAACAGGATGTCACCGCCGTGTCTAGTGGCGTCACCGCCGCAAATTCCGTGGTGTGGTGCCACAGAAGAGTAGCAGGTATCGTGCCTGAGGGGGGCACATCGTCTCCTCGTCTTCACGGCCGAACAGCTCTCAGTCCGCAGCTGCTCAGCGTGGGCGCGAGTCAGGTGCGGGCCCGCTGACGATGGCCCCGCCCCCACTCGGCCTCCTCCTCGCCAGAGTCCACGGCTTCGCGTTGCCTCTGCCTGGAACTCCGAGCCGGATCACGCTCCCAACACCAGTCGGGCCAAATTCAGAGCGGCGTAACTTCAGCGCCAGAGACCGATTTCCACCAGGATTTGGAGACGTTGGGGACCAGACGTCGGCTCGTCTACACAGCCATTTGTGGGTGCTTAGGTGGCTCCAAAACACATGTTTTCTGGACGGATCTTGTACTGGAGCAGGAGCTCAGGATTCAGGCGGCCATCTTCGTCGTGCGCAACAGCGCCCCCCACAACATCACTTTTAAACTGCAAAATGTTTACATTTTTACAAAGTCTTGCTGCAGAGATAAAAGTCTTCACATTTTTATTAATCAATAGTCTTTGGAAACACATGGCAGCCCTTCGTCAGTGACTGGACCATTTTTTTTTCTCTTCAGCTGCCACAAACTGTCATTTCCTCCATAGCTAGTTGGGGGTTTCCCAGCTTGATTGAAGGTTTATTGCCCCTTCCCCACTTCACACTTTCTTGTCCTGGGAGTTCCATTGTCAGGAGGTTCTGCCCAGACCAGATTCTGTCGAACCTAGTAATTATCCCTGGGGTGTTCGTATCTGCTGAGTTTATGGTGGTTGTCTTTCTTTGGGGGAAGCCTTAGCTCTGCCAACTGAAATAACCTGTTTTTGAGAGCTTGCAAAATTCAGCCAAGTCGGTTTAAACCTTTATTTTCTTATATTTGGTCCTGAATTAAAACAAGCCTGTGGAATAAAATAGCCCATGTGTGTATTTTCACCAGCAACCAACCCCTTCACGTTGCTAGGTAATGGCAGGCTTTCATTCAATAGTTGTACTTTTGAAAACAGGCATTTTTCACCGTTAGTTCGCAAAGGCCATTTTTATTTTTGGGGTGCAAGCTGGCATTTCTTTTTGGCATTTCTTTTTAAATAAAATTTTGCATCTCTATCAGATTCCCACACTGTTTTGCAGCCATAGTTATTTTCTTGTATGCCAGAGTTTGGTTTGAAGCACAGATGCATTGAAATTGACATGGCCCAGATAGCTGGAGTTCCTTTAACTATGGATCTTCGATACTTTGTTTCCCTGTGCGGTAAAAAGTGAAGTTCCTTGGTTGATTTTTCACAGCGTTGGTTTGACAGGGCCGGTCAATTAGAAATCATGCTTGGTTTTGCCAAAGCACAAATGGATATACTGGGCATAGCAGGTCCTTATTAAAAACATTAGTTTAAGGAAGAACAAATGAAAATAGCATCAGCAGCATTATTTTAAAAGGTGAAAAAGTTTCCTTTTTACTGGGGATTTTGGGCTGGCAGCAAAACAACGCTGCTTTTTCACTTTATTCCATTTGTATATGTCAGAACACACTGGCACGCTCCCTCAGTGTGTCCCCTTGTTCCATCCTGCCCAATGTGTGTTTGGCTGGCAAGACTAGGGCAATGCTTGTTCTCTTCTTCAATAGTAGATACACTAACTTCCTATACATGAAAAGGTATCCCACATTAAAGTAACAAATTTAGTTGTCTTTCTTTAGGTATCACAATTAGGCACATGCAACCACTTCTTAAGGTAATTTTCAAAGGTTAAAGACTTGTATCCTGTGTGAAAGCAAAGGATAGCGTTCTGTCTTCCTTTGGCAATCACAATTAGGTGCATGCAACAACTCTTCGATATAGTTTTCACAAGTTAAAGAATTCAACAATTGTGTTTATCAAAGTTAGGTATTATGTAATGGTCTTTGCAACGTTCACTCTTCTTAATTAGTGATACATGATCACTCCTTCAGGTAGATACAATCTGTTAAATGTTTAACAATGGGTTTAAGCAGCCTTTGCTCTCCATGTGAGCAATAGGACTTTCCTAATATATGCAAGTGCTACTTTTCCATTGTTCATGTATTATAACTTTAACAAACAACTTCAGCTCACTTTAAATCCCATGCAAGTGAATAGGGAACGGGATACTGTTGCTGGGAATTAGAATGCCGGGCTTTATTCACCAGCTTCTTTAACACTTGTCTCTACGGATCGCACCACTTCCACAATTCTGCTGCAACCTCCACTGCTTCTTAGGGACCTGCACCCTTCCTTTCCGAAGGGGTCTTCACTCTGGCCACACGTTTATGGAGCACCTCTTGCTGTTTAGACCCACAACGTGACATCTGCTCCCCGCCTCGGTATCCAACACATTTTCTGGATGGCAACCACAGCAATCAGGCTCACAGGAGGAAAGACAACTCTCCTGCATGTCTTCTGCTACACAGGCTCTGCACTTCAGAGTTTGGGGGAACAGGACCCTCTCAGAAAAAGCAGGTGAAAACTACTGTATCCATGTTCCGGCACCCCTCTTGTTCTCCCACTTATGCTTGGTTTGCCAGCTATTTGTTGTCTTTCTGCTACAACTCACTCCAGTCACAGTTCCAGCTCCTTCCAGTTGCCTGCACCTGAGTGGGCGTTTTATGCCTCACAGGTTGCTTCAGGTGTGGGCTGTTCGGCTTATTTGCCCGACTACTGCAACTGCATGCCTCTTCAGCCCTCTTCCTCGCCCCATGGGATTTTGGGACATGCAGTCCCCTTCAACAAAGTTGGTTCTTTTAACAATTGAGTTAATTCTAAGGGTAGATTTCTTTCCCTTAAACTCATTAAAAGATGGACTTTTATAATTTGCGGATACAGAGGAAGATATTTGACCTAAGGCATTTTTGCCCGATCCTTTTACCTTAGACCTCTGAGTAAAAAGGGCGTTCATCCGAAAAGATCTGTCAACAAGGCTTGCTCAGATTTGACAGAACTTGTGCCCTGGGTCACAGATCTTAGATCTTTCCCCTGTTATGAGCCAATCATTGAGGTAAGGATATACTGGGATGGACAACCTGCGCAGGTGGGCTGCTGCCACTGCCAGTACTTTCGTGAATACCCTTGGCGCTGATGCTATGCCGAAGGGTAGTACTCTGAACTGGTAGTGTTTGCCCTCTATCATGAACCTGAGGTATTTTCTGTACGCTGGCAACATTAAAATATGAAAGTATACATCTTTCATGTCCAGTGTTGTCATGTAATGCCCTTGCGATAACAGGGGGATTACTTCCTGTAATGTCACCATACGAAATTTTTGAGGTTTTACAAATGTGTTCGATGGGCGCAGATCTAGTACAGGGCGCATGGTTAAATCCTTTTTGGGTACAAGGAAGTACATGAATAAATACCTTCCGTTACCTGTGATAGAGGCACGACCTCTATAGCTCCTTTTTCTAGTAGCTGGTCCACTTCTTCAAGAAGGATGGCGAGGTGTTCTGGTGACAGGCGTCGTCCCCTTTGGGGTCTGTACGTCGGGGAGTGGTTGAATTCTATACAGTAGCCGCGGGCTATGGTTGATAGTACCCAGCGGTCTGATGTTATTCCCTCCCATGCTGGAAGAAAGGATGTTAGCCGGCCCCCGACCGGCGATGCATGGGAGGGGACCCGAATATTCGGGTTATTTGGTGTTGGTGGCTTGGGAACCTGTAGGGGTGGAACCCCGACCTCTTCCCTTGCCCACGACGCTGTCCTCTCTGGATGTATTGTCCCCTGGTTCCTTGATTCTAGGACCAGTTGCTTGCAGAGTACTGCTGCTGTTGCTGATGTTGTTGGCGTTGGCTTTGTAAAAAGCGTCTGTTTCCATAACCTCGCTTGTTGGGAGGCCTTGAAATCTGATCTAGGGTCTTAATGGTGTCAAATTCCTTTTTTGCAGTCTCTAGCGCGTCATCCACCGCCTTCCCAAAGAGGATGGCATCCTCCATTAGTTTGTTAATGAGAGATGCTTGTGTTCCGGGTTTAAACACCGAATTACGTAGCCAGACATGACGTTTGAGGAGGATTCCTTGGACTAGGGAATGGCCAGCCGTTTCTGCAGCATCTAGAGTATTCTTAATGATGCTCTGGTTGACTAAGGTTCCCTCAGTAACCGTGGCCAGATGCCAAGTTTTTAGGGGTTCAGGTACCTCCTCAATGTCTTTGCGTAGTTTGCTCCATTGGGCATCTGCATAACTTGCCAGTAAGGAGTTGTTGTTGGCAATCCTAGTGGAAAAGGCTGCCGAGGCTGTAATCCTGCCTTCCTACCGTCCCTAGGACATACAGCTTTTTACCTTCTTTATCTGGAGGTGCCTCGCTGGTTGATGGCGGGCCCCCTGCCCTTTTTCTTTTATTTGTTACTACTAGGGAGTCCGGTACTGAGTGGCCCCTGATGTACAACGGGTCCGATGGAGAAGGACTAAATAATTTTTCTATCCTTGGGTTGACCCCTTTGACCAATGCGGGTGTAGATAGCGAAGGAATGATTTGTCTCTTTACTGAGGCAAGGAGGGGAATGGTTTGACTAACAGGGGGTTTCTCCTTGATAATCTTTTCAACAAAGTCTATGTCAGGAGAAATGTCCCCAGTCTTGATTTCGAAATGCGCTGCTGCTTTGCGTAGTAGTGCATTAAAGGTAGGTTGATCGTCTATAGGTGCGTATTCCTGATTGGTGAGTCTTTGGGGGTGGACAGGTTTAGGGCGTCGGGGTCTGTAGATGCTGATGGGGACTGCCAGGGCTGTGACACACTTTCTTCTGGGTCTTCTTCAAAGCCCCCGTCACCCATGTCTGGGTCATCCTCGAAACCTTCCTGGTCTATGTTTTGTTCTTGTTCGTTAGTTAAGAACTCCTCATCTTCATGAAAGTGGGAGTCCTCTTCAGTGAGGTCATACAACTCTACATCCCCCTGTGCGGGGTTAAACAGCCTAGGGTATTTAGCCCTAGGATCCTCCCGAGGCCTCTCTTGGTCTTTTGGGTGTGGGCAGGTATTGGGTAGACATAAAATTCTCCATTTTGTCCATGCAAAATTGGAGTCTCTCTAAGGTCCCTTGTGGTAGCCCAGAGCAGTCTGGGGGGGGAAAGGGAAGGCTTTCGCCTGTAAATGCTTTGACCTATCCAATAACGTCAAGGATAAGCTCCCATCGCCTTCTGAAAAGCCTTCTAGTAGGCTAGGAGTCCCTTTCAACGGAGGGGGCGGTTCCTGCCTTCCTACCGTCCCTTTCGGCGTTTCCCTGGCCTTGCAAGCGGTATTCGGCGTCTCTTTCGCCGTCCGCCTCTGGCTATCGGTGGAAACAATACGCACCAGGCTCTCAATGACTAAATGGTCTGTCGAGGGTTCCTCTGGCCTCGATGTTACAGGTGTCGCGTCCTCTACGCAGACGGGCGCTCGCTGGCGGGGCACGTCGTCTGGCGGTTTGGTGATAGCACCCTTATCTGGGGGTAGCCCAGTCGCTGGTCGCGTCTGCAGTTGCGAGGGGGGCTTTGGACCCTTACGGTCCGTGGAGGCCGCCGGTAGGACCTGCGTCTCCGTTGGCGCTAATGCTTTCTTCATCTTCGACGAGGAAGAGCCGTGGGCCGTGTGCTTAATTGAGTGCTTGTGTGCGTCTTTGTCGCCGGGGTGTTCATCCCCATAAGCAGGGCGTGAGCCAAGCTTGTCAGAGCCGGGGACAGACGAGGAGCGTGACCGCCCTCTAAAGGGGTGTACAACCTCCGATGCGGAGGTCGGGTTATCACTTTCCTCGCCACTTTCGGCAGCGGCGGGTGAGGAATCGGACCTAGACATGGCGTAGGCTGCCCACCTCTTGACCCAGCGGTGCTTTAAAGTCTTAGGCTTAAGAAGCTTACATGCCGCACAACCGTCTTCTATGTGGTCGAGGGGCAAGCAACGGTTGCACCGCTTCTGCTCGTCTTTCCAGGTGAATTTGCCCTTGCAGCATGGGCAAAACCTAAAGGGTGTCCTCTCCATAGCTGAGGGAACGGACAGACGTGATAACAACCCCGAAAGAAAAGGTGGGGAAAGAGAAAGGCATTCTTAAAGAGATAGCAAGAAATGTTCCACAACCCCACTCTCCCTACTGTTTGAGGCCTGCAAGGCCAGGCCACGTGTTCGGCGACGCCAAAGGGTCTCCTCCGTCGAAGGCCGAGCCGTCGAAGATCTTGTCGGCGGAGAACAGCTTTGTCGAAGGAGGAACCTAACGTTAAATAACGACCAAAGGTCGAGTGAATATCTAAATAACGACCAAATGGTCGAGTGAATATTTGCAATGTCTCTCGAGGAGCTCTGCATAAAGGCGACCAATATCTGGGCGGAAAAAAACTATCTGAGGGACCTCGACGCGTGAGGGATTATGGGTACACTGCACGTCACTATAGGGATAGTGTTACAGACACGCCTTGTCGACGTCCCCTTTTCGACTACGAAAAACAAAATGGAAAACTCTGCAGTGACCACTGGATGTCAGACTATGCACAGCATGTGATTCTAAGCAGATTAACAAACATCAGAAATAAGGTTATAGTGGCATACAATAATTAAAAGAAAGTGGGGGGGACAAAACATGAGGAAATAAGGAAAGAACAAAGTAACATGAGATTTAAAAGCATGCATGGGTAGTTTCAAGAAACAATGAACTTTTGAGACACTTTTCCTGGCTAATTCCTATTTAATACAGAAGGAAGAAGTATAAAGACATGAACATTTGTCAAAAATGGAAATGAAATTCATTTATTTAGATTTCAAATATGCACAGTAATAGCAGAATTGTGTAGTAGCATCACCTGTAGCAGGATTTGTTTTAACTTTGTCGACACTTCTAGCGGTACATTCAGTGCCATTGATTAAAGCTCCAGATAAGATCATGAAAGGTTGGCCCCACTGCTGGAGCTAGACACTACACTACTGTAGTGTAAGGGTGTATGAGTAAGACCTGAAAACATTGATGGTACGTTTATTGACAAAAACATTTAGAATAACAAAACAAGGAGGGTTGGAGGAAATCCTAACTAGCCCTACCTCTACGAGAAGAAACCCTGCCTCAACAAAACTAGCTAATGAAACCGACTGTCAGAATGTCCAAAGTAAAGTTTGCTGTCCTGTGTCCAATTTCTAATATATCCCTCACAAGTTAAACTAAACAAAGGTGAAAAGGGAAATGTCTGACACTGCCGACCAGCAGCCAAACCATGTAGTTTAAAAAAAAAGTTCCAAAAAGGTGTAGAAAAGCAAACAAAGTTTGAAAAGACTCGAGGGCTCGATTCCCTTTCCCCTGAGTCTTTCCACTTTATCCAAGAATGTCTCTTTGTCTTTGTCGGGATGAGTCTATCTTTTCTTAATAGGCCTGTCTTGCAGGCCCGACAACAAGTATGAATGGCCTGCACACCTTTTCCAAACCGTCTTGAGGGTCACAGCCCCTACCTTGGCAGATCCAATGCCTAAATACTGCATTGATCAAGAAAAGCCTGGTTCCCTCTCCCAAGCTGTGCTTGGGTTTTCTTCTCAATTGCTACAGCTCCTAGGCCCTTCTTTCAGTATCCCTCAGGTACTGCGACGAGGAAAGAACAGCCTGGTACTCAATACCAAGTATTGTTGAGGGTACATGGTCCTTTCTCAGTGCGTTTCGGCTGCTCAGTACTGTGATAATGAAGAGTAGCCAGGTTCTCTCCCAAGCTGTGCTGAGGGTCCCCAACCCCTTCTCAGTACGCCTTCTCTCGGCTCACTCTCCTGTCAAGTAGTGAGCGCAATGTTATTGCATTCACAGTTCTCTCTCCATCTTCACATCCACCCAGAGTCTCTGTTTATTCTCCTGCCAAGGTCTCCAGTGTCACCAATACCCACAGGCCTTGTGTTCCCCTTGATTATACTTTGAGGTACACTTCTCCAACATGGCTCCCAGACGCCCTTCACCTGGTTCTTCACAATGTCCTCTGTCTAATCTCGCTCTGACCCACACCTCGCCTGCCAAGGTCTGCAAGTGCACTGATATGTAAAGTTTGTATTCCTCTTTATCACTCTTTGGGGTGTGTCTCCCCCGCATGGTCCCAAACTCCATTCAATGGCTTACTCTTAAAATTCTCCCTCCGATCTCTTCACCCCAAAGCCTCGCTTTACTCTCCTGCCTAGGTTGGTTAGTTTCACTCGTGTAGGTAAAGTTTGTATTTCTTTTTATTTCTGTTTGGGGTGTATATCCCCAGCATGGGTCCCAGACCCCCTTCACTTGGTTCCTCTCCCAGCTGTCTTTGTCTGATCTTTCTTTAAACCACAGCCTTTGTTTACTCTACTGCCAAGGCCTGTGAATATCACCCGTAGGTGCAAAGTTTGCACTCCACGTTATTGTTTTGGTTGGGGTATGCCTTCTTGATATGGGTCCCAGACCCTTTTCACTAGGTCACTGCCACCATGGGTATTGCTTCTGTCCTTCACTGTGGTCTTCAAGCACTCTCTGGATCTCTCCAATCCTGGCACTAGACACCCTTGTACCCGTAGTGTCTCGGAATTCTTCATCTGAATGTTTGCGGGTCTCCCAGGAGCTTCTGCGGCTTTCCTGACTCACTGGGGCATTCCCCGGTCTTCTGCGCGTCTCGCCTGAAGCTCTCTGGCAGTTTGGAGGCCCTCAAGCAGCTTCGGTCACCGGCAAGTGTTTTCCCTCTCCTCCAGTCTGCTTTCTGTGTTGCGGAACCTCCGTGAGTGCGCTTCCCTCTTGGACACGGCGTCTCTTTGCTCTGCTGTGCGTACCTGGGCACTTTCTCGGCTCCTGCCAAGCCGACAACCAAAATTCCATTATTCCGTTCCCTCACTGCCTTTGAATGACAGCTGACCAATAAAATCACTCAAAAGGCTAGAGCGTACGCATTTGTTCTTGTCAGTGATCTGCATTACATGGTGCCACTTACTCGTCCCAGTAGTTCTTGTCTGAGACATGCTAGAACACATGGGGACCAATGTTCCCTCTAAGCTGCGCGCATGTGCACTTGCCCAGCTTCCTTCTGGGTGCCACTCAGAAGAATTTTAGCAGCGCACACAGACAATTCTCACCTATTCAAATAAGATTTAATAAGGTTCAAGTCACAGCAGGTACTTAATATTTACTTTCTCTCAAAATAAAGCTAAATTATACTAACTATTCTTGATTTTTTGGTGTTACTGATAGAGGAATACACCAACACAAGGTTAAACATGAATATGAAAAGTGGCTCCATGAACAGAACATATAACTAAGCTAGGCTTGCTCACATTAACTACATTTTCTTCCCTCCACATCCAGGATGCTATTTGTTACTCTACCACACATATACCGTATTACTCTAACTCTGCCCCAGGCCACATTCAGACATTACCAGAAAACCTTGACTCTGCCTACCTTAGCTCAGCAAAATGTTACCAGACTTGGATACAAGTCCGTGTTTATTTTATAATATGAATGACTATTTCTGTTACTCATGGTGCCTTAGTAAAAGCATTACCCACTTTAGGTAACCCGAGTGCCAGCTCAAATATCGGGTACTGACTGAGTAGGTAGGCTACTAGGATATTTAACCTCATCCCATGCCTCCTATTCTTTGTACGTATGTCACACAAGCACTTTGAAGAGCTCCCCCCCACCCCATTGCAAGTTAACGCGTTATAAAACACAATTACTGATTTGCCCTCCAAGGATTTTGAGTAGACTAATGTCATGCTCTGCGTCTCCTACTTTAGCATTGCTAACATTACCCTATGAGTGGAGAGCAACATTGTAATATAATTTACTTGGCCTGAAAGTGATAATTGGTAGGGACTCTGCCTGGCATTATTCATATGTAACAAACACTGAAGACAACCTACAGTTCACTGACAATACCACTGACACAACCTAAACAATTATAAAATGACAGACGGGAAAAACACAGAACAGGATGACAGAAACTAGGATGAGAAAGGCAACACCAGAACCGACCAAGGAAAACCCCACATTAACGAGAGACCAGAGAAATCTCATAAGACACAGACTCCCACCGCGAGGACAAGTATAAAACCCCATGCCAATCCCACCAAATTAGATTGCGACTGAACCACAAACTCATGCTTACCATTGCAACAGACAGATCAGACCGAGATGGGCAGGACCAAACTCTAACATGGTCTATGATTATGGGTGGGTAACTAGTGGGAAGGCCTCAGGGGTGTCGACAGGTCACAGATCTAGATGAAGAGCTGGAAATGCTTGCGCACACCACCTTGAGAAATACAAGCCCAGAGCCTTTCTCCCAAACAGCCAGGCCAAGTCTACCAACCCGCTAACAATTTCACACCTCTGCATACACCTCTCGAACTCTAAACTAATACAACCAAAACCTATAAGCACAACAACCCACACAAACTTCACTACACAGCAACAACAAAAAAAACACACAGACTCACAACAGCACATGACGTCTGCCGACCAGGAAACACCCCAAGCCCAAGCCCACGGTGTTAACCGGGCTGCGGCTGCCAACAGGACATCACTGATCCCTTGCACTTTTCCCACTTATCCCCACTAACTCTCCGCACTCTATTTCAGATCCGCCAGAGCGCCAGGGGACCACTCCGGTGGTGATAGTGCGCTGTATAAATATCCTTTAACATTAACATAACATATGCAAAATTAGATCACAATATTCCGATAACTAGAATGCTTCTGCAACCTTTCAAAATATTCAGAGTTCCATGGGGCATAGACCTTAACAAATTAACTCTGCTATACAAAATGGGTTCACTGAGCACTTGTAGAAACTGTATCCTTGGCACTGCGAGCCACGGAGGGCTCTTGCTGAGGCACGCTCGCTTCCTGGAGGAGGCGGAGCCAACCGGCGATCACGTGGGCAATCACGTGACTTTGTGCAGCCTGATAGACCAGCCCAAACCGCCCTTGTGGTGCATTTTGCTGTGAGAGGAGAGAGCTACTACACCTGCACGAACGTTCTCTGAGAAACTGTATCCTTGGCACTGCGAGCCACGGAGGGCTCTTGCTGAGGCACGCTCGCTTCCTGGAGGAGGCGGAGCCAACCGGCGATCACGTGGGCAATCACGTGACTTTGTGCAGCCTGATAGACCAGCCCAAACCGCCCTTGTGGTGCATTTTGCTGTGAGAGGAGAGAGCTACTACACCTGCACGAACGTTCTCTGAGAAACTGTATCCTTGGCACTGCGAGCCACGGAGGGCTCTTGCTGAGGCACGCTCGCTTCCTGGAGGAGGCGGAGCCAACCGGCGATCACGTGGGCAATCACGTGACTTTGTGCAGCCTGATAGACCAGCCCAAACCACCCTTGCGGCGTTAAGCCCGTCCGCGGAGTAAAGGGCGCTGCAGTCTGTCTTTAGCTGTACTGTTTTGCTGCTGTTTGGCTCTGGGTGGCGCAGGAAGCCCGGCTGGGTCTCATTTATAAAGTATTATCTACAGGGGTCAACTGTTGCTCTTAGCTGGACACTGGGGAGGAGAGACGGACTCTGGCTGCTCCTCAAGCCATCGGGCGTTCCCAAGGTGATGCTTTCATATGATTGTGATATTGATTTTAAAAGTACTTGATAAACATTATATGCTTTTTTAATAGCATATCTTTCGTTCCCAGCTACTGTTTTTATTGCTTTTACTCAGAGCCTTTTCGGAGGGATTATATTTTTTATACCTAGAGGCTGCGAGCTGTGCTCCCCTCTGTAAGTAACTTAACACCTGTGTATCTACTTTCAACATGCCCGCACTTAGAAGTGGGTTTGAAACGGTTGAGAACCAAGCACCTCCAATGGAGGTTCAACCCGACTTAGGGAGGCTTAGCGACACATCTGTGCACACAAATCTCACTGGAAATATGCCTAATCCTATTTTAATTGTGGATAAGACTAAAGAAAAGTCTATTTTAAGTATTGAAGGGGGTCAAAGGAGCTCCTCTACTACCGACCTCGTAGTGTCCGATAACGTAGCCCCTGGTAATGGGGTTATGGAATCAGTAGATTCTGAATTTAATGGGGTCCATAGGGACAAACCAGAATTCAGACAGGAACTTACAGATGAAGAATGCCTCAAACAAAGTTTTATTGGTATTAAAAAGGTAGTCCGATATCACGCTTCTACCCCCCTTCAGAGGAAGATTCTGAATACTAAAGCACAAGCTGGACAAAGTTCAGAATCACTACCCTGGAAGGGTATAAACCCATCCGGATTCATGCAATTTTCACATATTTCCCCAGCTACATTCATTTTCGGAAAGGAGAATAACGATAATGTGCAGTCTCCCATAAACTCTCCAAGGATAGAAACCCTTAAACTAAATGAGGGGGGGGGCCATCCTAAAGGGACCTCTAGTCGGCCTAAGTATAATCCGAATCAACCTATTGGGGAAAGCGACTTAGATGACTCTTTCTTTACTATGGCAGATGCTACGGGTGTTTTGCTTAAAGAAATTGTGGATCTAGAGATTCCAGCAGGTAGATCTGTGCATAATGGAAAGGGGACAAGGAGCCTATCGGAGGGAGCACCTTCTTATTCTAATCCAGGTGATGAAAACAACTACATAACTGGGAATCAACTAGTGGGTACGCAACAATCTTTGGTTAAATTGCCCCTAGAAATGGTCAATTCGTCTATACACAACAAAACAGCCTCTACTCAAACAGATAAAGGGGAGGAACCTATAGTGCAAATGGAAGACAAAGCTACGGATTCCCAGCAATTTTTACGAGAAATCCAGGTAGTAGAGGAAAACAAACAAGAAACACCTGGTTTAAGTAGGAAGGAGAATGGTGATTATTTGTTACCACTCCTATCGAACCTACACATTAGTCTCAATCTGGCCTTGAAAACACTGGGGGAGTCTCAAGAGACCATGGCGGGCTCTATGATAGGGCAACAGGCGGCTTTCAATCAGCTGGTGTTTCGTCTGGCATTTTTGGAGGGAATAGTAGAGGGCAAGACCATGAAGGAGCACATCATTAAAGAACAGAGTCGATGTGACAAATTTAGAAAGGAACAGGACATAAGATTAACTACCATGGATGCAAAAATTACCACTCTGCTGGAAGTTATGCTTTCAGGAGACCGCCCCACTTCGTCTAAGAAAGAGCTAGGGGAACGCGATTCCCAGGGCCAAAAAGATAACGAGGATAATAATAATAATTACGGAAAGAAAATGGTCTCTCCCGATAGTCCTTCTACACTCATAGATGTCATAATGATGGCAACTGAAGGAGGCTCCGAAGATCAGGAGTTGGATAAGCATAGTACACAGATGCATACGAGAGTATCCCTCAATGACATAGAACTATTGAACATCAGCAGTGAAGATACAAGATCCCCTCAATACACTACACCAATTAAAGGGCTTAAAAGCAAACACAAGACCAAATATAGAGATAATAAATCACCAACTCAAGAGAGGGAATTGGAGGCAAAGAGTAATAAGGACGGAAAAGTGCCTGTGAATATTTCTGACTACAATATAAATGAGGTGCCCCAATCCCCAGTGGGTAAGCGTAATAAATCTAAAAAGCAAGGGAGGACACTTAAAAAAAGTAAAAACATGCCCAATACAAAAATTAAAGGTAGAAATGCCAACCTTAAAGGAATTAGAAACATCGTGTGTCCGGAAGAGACGGAAGCGAGGGGGGGTCCCAAGAATGCCCATAAGGAAGATAATTCAGTCCAGGGCAAGAAAAATAAAGGCCCGGTGGCTTGTGGGGAAACTACTATAGATGTTAATAAGGAAAAGAATAACTTGCCGAAAAGCGGATTGGAACTTATTCAAACCAAACAAACAAAGATGACAGCTTTTGGCACAATAATTAGCACTAAACATGCCAGAACATCTTTAGGCACACAACAGGTCAAACTCCCCACGGTCTCCCAAGAAACTCAGCTGGCTGTAAATATTAATGCCAATCCCGTTGAGGGGTTGACCGAATCGTGTGGGGGAGCTAGTAGTTCTACCGCTAATATTATGGAAAGAAATCCTCAAAATATACAACCCCCTAAAACACAAGATCCGGAAGATGAAGCTATGAGCCCTTTTAGAGTAGATCATACAAAGAAACAATCCACTGTGATTCAGGCCCCTACTAAGCTCTGTACAGGGAAAATAGTGGGTTGGATTAACAATAATATAACAGACTCACATGTTAACTTGAACAGAACTCATCTTTTAAATCTGTTTAAAAAGATCCCTGTGTTACGAGCTATAACTACAGATGATATAGATGCCATATCTCTTCCCAACTGCAACAACCACAGAATGTTAAGTTGCTTTCATTCAGAAATGGTGGCAGATATGGTGCGTGCCCAAGAAAAAAATCTTAATTCTTTGGGCTATGATCTACTCTCATTAGCAGATAAGAAAGAGGCCAATAATTTTCTTGAATATCAGGAACCGAATAACAGTCAAACCAAACAAATTATTCAACTTGATAATAATAAATTTGAAAACTTGGGCCCAGGGCTGGCATTGATTTCAAGCCTCCTGAATAATAATCAGGATTGGTCATGGTTACAACCGGCACTCAAAACCCTGGAAACATTTAGACAAGACAAGATGCGTTCCTAACCATATAGAGATTGAGGTGATCTCTTGGAACTCTTGTGGGGGAATCAATCTCAATACGTTTTTGAATAAAAGGGAAAATTATGTACGCCCCTGTATCTATTTCTTACAGGAAACTATGATGCTTTCAGACATGCACATAGGTTTCTACACTTTTTCTTCAGTAGCTACCAGGGGTCAGCTGGGCAGACCCAGCGGAGGCCTGGTTATTGCAATCGATCGCAATTTGGGGTTAGTAGGTGAGGTGATATTTAGGAGTAACTGGCTCCTGGCGCTTATGCTATCTAGGGAGAATAATCTAGAGCCGATTCTCCTTTTGAACCTCTACTGGAATCCGCTAAAAGTAGACATTGAGGAAGTGGAGGACTCTCTAGATATAATCTTGGGAAATTGGTTTGAGAAAGGGTTAGGAAATCGCATTATTTTGGGAGGAGATTTCAACTCAGCCTGTGCCGATGGTTCGGTGCTTAATGAAAGAGGGATTTTACCTAGACTTCTTAGTACGACGACAAAAAGAGGTATAAGGTGGGACAACTACTTAGATAACTGGGATTTGGGTCTTTTAGACTACGCCTTAGATTGGAATCTTCCTAAACATACTTGGAAAAGAGGAAGTAAGAGCTCTAGAATTGATTTCTTCTATGTATCTAATGGTTGGAAGCAAGCCTGTGGAAAACTATCACATATGGAGGTCGAATTAAGCGACCACGTTCCCTTATGCTTTTCTCTCTTGATCCCCATCAGGAGTATTTCTGTCAATCCCATGTTGCAAGGTTTAGAGGTGGGAAACAACGGGAGAAGAGTTATTTGGAATAAGAAAACAATTAAGAAATGTAATACCATGGTGTTGGATAATTTGTCACAGGTGCAGCTTCAAAGTATCAGGGAGGAGGACATTGAGTTGGGAGGCTCCTACTATAACATTATTTTGTCATGTGTTTATAAAATTAGTAGGGCCAGAGATCTGGAGGTGCCGACACTGAGGGTGCGGGTGGCTGATCCCAGAATTCAAACAGCCAAGCATACTAAATATAGGGAAATTAAAGCCTTGAAAAAAGGATCTATTCCTTTTGAGGAATTTAGGCTGAAAAAGAAAAAAAATAATTCAGAACTATAAAAACTTTATCAAGTCTCTTAGAATGGATCACTATCAAGAAACACATCAACTGATGATGCATAATCTATGTAAGGGCAGAGAGGTTAAATTTTGGTCTACCATCAACTCCATACTAACGCCCTCTAAAGACAAATTAGATTGCCCCATTCAAGCGGATGTGTGGACTCTCTTTTATAAAGCAAAGTTCGCTCTACCCGCTAATCTCGCTAGGGAACAGGATGTGAACTTGGGCCCTCCGGTTGTAAGTGAGTGTTGGTGGGATATAGAAGATATTAAATGGGCCATTAACAAGCTCAAACCTTCTAGAGCACCGGGCCCCGATGGTATTCCCCCCTTTGTTATAAAGGCGGCCCCAGAAATGTGGGCTAAGTTACTCAAACCCATATTTGATGATGTATTTACATATCACACTATCCCTAAAACCTGGTCGCAGAGTATTATAATTCCAATCTACAAAAAAGGGGATGTCCTAAATCCACAGAACTACAGGCCTATTGCACTGTTAGATGCAGCGAGCAAAGTCTTTGGCATTTTGCTCTTGAGGGACCTTAATAAGGTTATTAGAGGGAAGGCCTGCTATAGTAAATTCCAGGTGGGATTCAGAGAGGGCTTGGGAACCGACCTAAATGGGATGATTTTGGCTCATTTAAGGGATACAGTCCACCAAACTAAAATGGAAGATGTATACATGGCTTCCCTGGACCTCTCTAATGCCTTTGATGGGGTCATTAGAGCTAGATTGTGGACAAAAATGTTAGCTATGAACGTCCCACGCAAGATTGTCCAAATCTTGGCCCTCTTACACAGGAATACCACCGTTAGGGTACGCTTATCTCAAGAAGGCTCCCTTTCTGAGGCAGTTGCTACTGAGGTTGGGGTCAAACAGGGCTGCTCCCTTGCACCCACGCTCTTTAACCTGTACGTCAGCGATGTGGAGGACCTGTGGCAGGGCCCTTCTATTACTCCAGTCAGGTTGGGTAGCTTGGCTATCGAGTGGATGGCCTTCGCAGATGATTTTATCCTCTTTGATCGTACCCCGAGGGGCCTTCGCAGAAAGATGGATATTTTCTATCAATATGCTCTGGCGAATAATCTCTCCCCCAACGCTTCGAAATCCCAAACGATTGTAATTTCTAGGAAAAGAGTTGCCAAACCTTGTATCTGGAAGATGGGAGATAACTCGGTGGATCAGGTTCAGGCCATAACCTATCTAGGTTATAATTTTTCCAACCAATCTAGCTTAAAGATGTGGAAACTGAATCTTGGGAATAAAACAGCTAAACTAAAGAATCAGATGAAGTTTCTGAGGGGAAAGGTCTGTAAATTTTCGCTTCTGCCTATTAGACGATTCTACCTTGCGAAATGTGAACCGGTTCTTTTATACGGTTTGGATATTTGTACAAAAGACTTGAGCTCTCATCTTAATGTGATCCAGGGGAAATTGTGGAAGGAAGTTATGGGCCTTTCTAGGGCTATCCCCAATTCCATTATTCGGCACGAGTTATGTCTCATATCTCTTAAAGCCAGATACTTGTGGAGGCAACTCTCCTCTTTTAGAAAAATATATGATCCTCCGATAAATACTTTATATGAGTTGTTGAATAGGGTTGTCAAAACAGGGACGGTACCATCCATTAAGAGTTTCAGCGATAGAATGCTCTTGTTGTTGGAATCGCTGGGACTCTGCGTGGACGATCTGATTCAACGACCGGGACTAGTCAAAAAATCTTTATTTAGGTCAGACTGGGTAGACACAGTAAATGATATTGAATCCCATGTTACCTACAAAGAGTACGCTAAATTTTTTCATGCAAGGGAATCAATTCCTCTATATATTCAAAGATTTCCTTGCCAGAAGGCGAGAAATACATTTATGCGTTTCAGACTAAATCAGATGCCCACTCTAGAAAGAATCTACCATTGGAACCATAGAGAAAAAGGATCGAAGGATAATTTTAAAAATCTCGCATGTCGATTTTGTGGAGCGACCGACATGATAGAAACTCTCAGGCACCTTCTTCTGACATGCACCCATTTTGGGAATAAAAGATCTCTCTACCTGGCAGATAGATTTGAGGGGGACTGGGAAATGTCGAAGAATCTGTTCTGGAGTCGCTGCATGTGGGGTGCAAATATCTCCCTAATCCTCGCATTGAATTCACTCCTTCTTAATATTCAGGAGGAACTGGAAGTTAAAAATAATGAATTCAACGAGTAGAGACTAGATAGATCCAACGGTACATGAAATGATATATGAAATGTAATTTGTATATAAACATATGGAATATTGATTTTACGGCTGGGAATGATTTTAAAGCTGATAAATGTGTTAAAAATGTTCTTTTCTTCGTAAAATGAAATATATTTTGCTATTTGTTTGGAATGTACTTTATGTTGTATAAGGTTTTATGTAAACTATTCATGCAACAATAAAACAAAAAAAAAAAAAAAAAAGAAACCTACTGAACAATTGAAAGGTGGGGTATGTTGCAAACCATCTCGTATGCACTTCATAGTAATTGTGCACATGCAGATTTATGACATTTTCTTAAATTGCTCATATCATCATTATGAGGCTTTAACTTAGATTTGCTTGCAAAGTATTTATCCCAGTTAGAGTGTTACTGGTACAACCCCGCACTTTTTACAGAGCATTTTCAACTAATACTGGAGCCTAGCACAGGAGCCAGGGAGGGGAACGGGTGGAAGGGAAAAGGACAATAATTATTCGGGGCGAAGAACAAATCAGCAACTTTCAAAAAACAAATCAGATGTTGTGGCAGTATCGTACAGTGAAGGAAAAGTGCTTATTTGCTGAAGGCTAGGAAACTATAGTAATAGCTTAGGAAACGGCACCTTATAGTTCTTTGTATGCTCAGCTGCTAAGGGCTTTTCAATATATTCATGGGTTTGCATTTATTGCTTTTAGCATCCCCATGCATCTCGTTCAACTGATAACAGTGAATTTCAGAAGAGGGGTACCTAGTTAAAGAAGAAAGTAATCAATATGTTGTAACTGTGAGAATTGCTGCTATTGACTTTAAGGGCAAATATATGTGGTTTTCTTCAACAGGGCGCCAGAAGAAACCTTGTTGATTTTTGTCTAGGCTGTGGTGATCAAGAGTGGGTAAAACTATAGGCTGTATTATGTGCCCTGTAATTTCACTTCCTATGTCAGGGTTACAATCAGGGCTCTGATATGATTTTACTTGATAATTGGAATCAAAAGGTTTGTATATGCCTCCTAGTTGTTAGGCTGGTTTTCAGTAAATGTCACAACTTGCAGAACAGCATAACGTGGTTAGTAAGCAGAGGCCCACAAATTCAGATCATCATATTCTGTGGTGCAGTTATTCTGATGCAATTATCATCCTTACATACATTATGAGAGGCATTCTCTCCTGGCCCTTGAATAACTCCATTAAAGTGGCACATGAACTCCAATTGGCATGTTTTCTGAACATTCCTTTCAGTTGCAATTATTCCATTTGCAAAAATTGCATAATGTCTGAATTTTTTTACAACCACATCAGTGATTAGCGATACTTGTTTTTTGTAATAAGCATGAGTTTTTTCCCCAATGGCATTAAACACTTTCTGCATTGTCTCCGAGCAATGTTGACAAATGAATAGCCACAACTAAACCTATTGTTTATCCTGAGCATACAAAGCTTTTTTGTCATTCACGTTTTTCTCTTTGTGCAGGAATACATTTGGTAGGTACTATGGCATATCTTGAAGTCTTGGAATGGTTGATGAGCTCTCCTTATAATCATATATAAAATATATGATTTGTTTACCTAGATGTTTGGAAAAAGAGTTGTAAGTTGCTCCTTTTACACTGATTTGTAAAGAATTGCGGTGGTTCGGAAGGGGAAATGTCCTTCCAAACTCTTCGGAGATGGCAACTCACTAACTACGCATGCTCACAAAGTGGCTAACATCGTTATTCAGTTGCGCACATGGAAAATAATGTGCGCACGAAGCTAATCATTTCTGCACTCAGGGAAATATAATTAGAGGGAACATTGATGGGGACATTGGGTATTATGGGATTGGAGGGGTTTTGGGGGAAGGCGGGACGGTCAAGGGGATACTGCATTCTCCCAGGATAGTCAACACTCTCAATGGGGTCCTCCTTTCCCATGAGATCCTCCTGCTGAATACCACCCCAAGGGGGACTCTCTGATAGAGGCCTCACCTCCCTGGCCTCGTGGGAAGGGGCTCCCCCATCTAAAGCAGTGACGGTACTTCGGGATTCGTCACACTAGTAACAGATGCAATAGGTGACTGGAGAAACAGGTGACCCTTTACGACACCTGCACTGCTCAGGTGAGGTGTCCCGACTAGTCATGAGCAGCAGTACCCTCCAACAAAGATGACCAACCATAGTTGTACCTCGTGTAAAGACGACCTTTATCTCCATTCATGGGAATTGCTAGCTAGAATACGCGGATTACAGAAAAATGCCTAGTTTTATTACATTCAAATATATAATTTCTTGCATTAAATAATACCAGTTTGAATGTTTTGATTTGTCAGAGTCAAACTCCAAATTACCCTCTTCCTCTTCTAACTCCAACCTTCCAACCTCCTCCTCACCTGTGGCGATGGTTTCCTGGGGCGGTTCCAATCTCTTCTTCCACCAAGCAGTTTTTTTTTGACGGAGGATAGGGCCTACCCCGGGAGGAAGCCACCCTGACCTGGTACAATAAGGTCTAGAGGGGGCCTCTCTGCCGGAGCAAGCTAAATGGGGGAAAAAGCCTGATGGCATAAAAAAACCCCTAGCGAAGCTGTGGTAAGTAGGTCCAAAGATTAGGTAAGGAGGACTGATGAATCGAGAGCTGCCAAAGCGGAAAGTCCGAAGCGCTGGAGTCAGACGAAATACTATGGGAGGCCAGGAGGAGAGAGAGTAACAAACAGAGTGCGGGACCAAGGGGGGACCAGTAGAGTAGCACGGAACAAAGGAGGGAGAGGGAGATGAACTGGAGAAAAGGGCAGGCAGACAAATAGAAGGACCGAAACGGGAACGGAGAATACTAGCGTCTCACCCGGAGCCTGACGCGAGAGGGTTGCAACGCGCAGACTTCCGGGTGTGACGGGAAGAAATAGGCGTACCGCGGCAGACGCCGCGGAAACAACTAGACCGCTGAACACAGTGCGTGGTGGGACGTGAAGGGGTGGCTAATGGCCGCCCAGTCTCCACCGCGACCAAATTCCCCAACGTTGGCGGCGCATGACATGATTACACAAAAAATAAGTTTACTCGTAACTTACCAAAACAGGATGTAAATGGTATTACCACAAATTCCTATCAGGGGGACTGCCCATAGTATTTGCTGTATTTTCAAATACACCCCGGTGCCAAATGATGCACACTGTACTTGCCACATGGCGCAGCAAGTTGCCCGTACTGGCAATACTTTAGAGGGTCCAATGCATTTTCCGGTGAAAGTACACTGCTCGGGATTGACAAATACCAGATATCGGCACCTGTGGGAAATCGGCCAATGAGGTGACTGGAAACGGTGACTACTGCATGGTGAAGTCCATAATCCATCCAATCCACTCGCTCCTCTCCTTCAAGCTGGCCGCAAGCACCGACCCCTCGTATTGGCCCTGGCTCTAAACTCACAAACCTGCTTTGCCCACCGCAGCACCGTTCCAACTCTTTAACTGCCCATCACTTGCTGCTCCCTACTGCCATAGAAGAACAAGTTACTTATGCCTGGTAACGTTCTTTCGACTGGATGTTCCTCCCCACGTATTCCTCATCTGATGATGGATCTTCCAGTTTCAGCCGCTTCAGAAACTGTTTTTCGTCAGATGGCACTATGCATCGATGCGATGGACTCCATGTCTCCCTCGAGGGCTTCCATCCTGGAGGTCGACGTCAGCGGTGTATATATAGCATGCGCAGCGCCCATCGACTTCAGTTCGGTTTATGCCTTCCTCATGCAGAACTGCCAGCCTCAGTGAGTCGTAGGCAGTACTAGATCCTGAAAGAGTGTAAAGTAATGCCTGAAAATTCAACAGCGGGCTAGGCTGGGAGGGGCTAGGAGGAATACATGGGAGGAACATCCAGTCGAAACAACGTTACCAGGGGTAAGTAACTTGTTCTTCGAATGGAATGTGTCCTCCCACGTATTCCTCATCTTATGATAGACTCCCAAAGAAATGTTAGGTTTTGGAGGAGAAGTACGAATTTTCACTTTCAAGATTTGACATGGATCAAGTTTAAGACTGCGTTCACAAATCCTCCTTCCTGGGACTTCTGGTAATTGAGGGAGAAGCCCAGTCTGTGGAGAGAGCGGCAGGTTATGCTGTGATGTTCCAGGGCCTGTTCGGGAGAACGAGCCCTGATCAGCCAATCATCCAGGTCTGGGTTGACGTGAATCCCCCCCTCCCGCCCCGAGACTTGCTGCCAACACTGCCCTTAACTTGGTGAAAACCGTTGGGGCAGAGGTCAGCCCAAATGGCAGAACTCGAAACTGATAATGAGAACCGCCAACTGAGAACCTCAGGTACTTTGTGTTTTTGCGATGGATCGGCACATGAAAGCAAGCGTCCTGAAGGTCCAATGACACCATCCAATCCTGGAGCTTGAGGGCTTGAAGGATCTGAGAAAGTGTAACCATTTTGAACTTGTCCTTCCTGGGGAACTTGTTAAAGCGTCTCTAGTCCAAAATGGATCTCAATCATCTGTCCTTAGGAATTAGGAAGTAGGGAGAGTACCACCCTTTGTTCCTTTCCGTCACAGGTACTGGTTCTATAGCCCCTTTCTCTAGCAGGCTAAACATTTTCTGCAGAAGGAACGGATCCGGAACGCTGAAAGGGTGGTTCTCTGGTGGATGATCCCGAGGCTTCTTAAGAACGGGGAGGCAGTAACCCTGGGCTATTGTATCTAACGCCCAGGCATCTTAAGTAATGCCTCGCCATTCTTTCAGATGCAGGGAGAGTCTGCTTCAGACAGGGGTCTTGTAGGTTAAGGCCTCAGAGGCTTTGAGGCGGCTGAAGAAATGGTTAATGGTCAAGTAACCTTTGTTTGGGTGGGCTTTGCACCTCTACCTCGTGCACCACGAGGGAATATTCTGATCCCTTTGATAGCCAGTCCTCTCGCCCTTCCAACTGAGGAGTAGAAACAAATGGATTTACCCCTTCCAAGATGATCCACTGGGATGAGAGGGTTGTGGTTGTCTGATGGCGGCTCCAAGGGATTTGACCGCTGCCTTTGAGGTCTGCAGCTTCTCTAAACCTTTGTCAGATTTGCTGCCAAACAGCTGGGTGCCGTCAAAGGGCATGCTGAGCAGTCTGGACTGCAAGTCCAGTGCATATCCCAACTTTCTCAACCACACAAATCTGCGTATTATGGTTCTTGCCGCCCTCGCTCTACTGATGCTATAAACCGAGTCCAATCCCGATTGCAGCGACTGAAACATAGCCTCCTTGCTGTCTCTCACAATGCTCAGGAAGCCGTCTCCCCTTCCCATTCGGGAATATTGTCAGCCACCATACATACACAGCCCCACAGGGTGAATGTGAATTTTGCTAAAACTCAAGTGGCATTTGCAGACTTGAGTGCCATGCTGCTGGCAGAAAATACATTTTTTGCCCAAGCGTCGAAAGGCTTATCCCCATATTTATTTTATTTATCTATTTCTTACGCACCGCTGTCCGCAGACTTCAGGGCACACAGAGAAACACACACACACACACACACACACACACACACACACACACACACACACACACACACACACACAAGACAGACGCTTCAAACCTAGAGTCCTAGACACAGGTGAGGCTATTCAAATTTCAACTGTAAGATTTCTGAATTTCCTTATGCTTAGATGGTAAAGGTGTCAATGGTTTCACCAAAGGTATCGATTTCGATAACAGTGTTGACGCTAAAGGCGTTTATGTTAGTCGACCGTTCGGTTGATTTGGTCTTGGACGGAACCCTCGAAGGGCTTAACCCTCTACTCAAAAGAGTCTTCAACGATTTCTCTTTGTGTCGAAATCTCGAAGGATCCTGAGGGGTCTTCGGCTTACGTCCCAGGCTCACCAGAGTTAGCATTAGGCCTTTCCTTATCTGCATTAGGTGGCTCGAAAGGAGCATGGCTTTTTACCTTCTCCTTCAAGGGGGTCAGAGCCTCTTTCTCAAAGATTTTCATTATTTCCTGTCTCAAATGTTCCCACTCAGATGGAGTAGAGGATTTAGTTGAACAGGTTATACTTCTCTCTGGAGAGGAATCAGATGAACTTGAAGATGGCAATTTATAAAGCCTTTTCTTCGACTTCCTCGAAGATGACGGGTGGGACCTCCTCCTGGAGCACAAGTGTTTTTTGTCCTTTTCCTTCAAGGAGAGTCACCTCTCGACTCATTGGATGATTGTCCGATGGAGTCATCGAAGGGGATTTAGTAGGGGGCCAACCCGCCCCTGGTTTCCCTTTACACTCTTTCAGAGCCTTAACGGTCAGAGACCAACAGCGTTCACAGTCCGCCATCCTATGCTCGACGCCAAGGCACCACAGACACACCCGTTGGGGGTCCATGAGGGACATCTTGGAGCTGCAGTCATAGCACTTTTTGAACCCGTTCTTTGGGGTTGAAGGTGCTGATGACGAGGCCATCCTACATGAACAAAGTTTTCTCACACAAAATAAAATGGAAGCGTGCTGTAATTCTTCGAAGCGCTACTCATAACGGAAAAATGGAACTGAAGCCAACTGCGCGTGCTATATATACAGACGATGACGTTGACTCTGGGATGGAGGCCCTCATGGGTCATCGAGTCGACTGCATCGACGCACAACACCCTCTACTGAAAAATCAATTTCTTGGGTCTTGGTGTCCATCTTTGTAGTCTTCTAAGGCAATTTAGTGCATGCGTGGAGCATGAAGCAGAATTTCCTTTACAAACAGAACCCCTGTAAAAGGGTTCCATGTGAAAACATATCCAACAAAATGACAGTCATTACAAAAACTCACCAGGAATAGGCTGTGGTGAAAGGCCATTTTGTTTTGTATTGTTCCCTGCATTCCATGTAATGGCAATAGGGAACAGACCCGCACCAGTCATACGTTCAAGGGGAGAAGGAGACACCCCCGCAAACCCTCACTCTCCTTGGACGTATGGGACAATGGAAAACAAAACATCCTTTCACCACAGCCTTTTCCTGGTGAGTTTTTCTAATGACTCATTTTGTTGGGGATATTTTCACTGGATATGCGTAAAAGCTATTACCAAGGCTCACTTGCCCATGGTGCCAATAGCTACATGCAGCTTAGAAGAGGGGGAGGGGGAGCGCTTTACCAGCTGCTAACGACTTGGGCACTGCATAAAGGCTCTTGCATCGCTCAAGCCTGTAACTTGAGCCCATGGCCCTTGCGAACCAGTAAAGTCCCCCCCCTCCTCCATGTATACTGCTTAAATATTCAATTCATTTCCACAAGGCCAAAAACATCTGTAGAAATGTACAAATGCCTCTTACTACTTGCAGTTATGTTGTTTCACAAAGTGGACAGGATGCTCAGGTAACTATTTCAGCGGAGTCCTTTATTTAAGTTACATTTCAAGTAAGAAAAAGATTCAGGTAGGGGCCACCAGTTTCCACCAGCCAAGTAACCGGTCTCAAACAGTCCTGGAAAGGAACACGGGGGATATAAACATTCCATACTGGCATCACATACCACTGACAGGGGGAAGCCGACTGGTTCACAAGTCATTACTATTTTCCTAAGTGACACGTGACAACTGTCCAATTTGTCAAATGTATTTGCATATTTCCCCCAAGAACATTGTACAGATTGTGAAAAGGTCTTCTGAATTTTCTACATGCCCAACACTGTGGCAACTGATAACTGACAGTTGGGGAGCAGGTGCAAGTGGATCTAGGTTACGTGAGCTAAGCCCCACCCACACTAAAACTGTTGGTGTCCTCTTGTTTTGCCACCCTTTTTCCCTACTTAAGCAGCCCTGCAGTCTCTTTTCCTTTGGAGTTTGTGAGCAGGGTCAAGTGGATCTAGATCATGTTACCTTAGATATACCCACCCACTTTCTTAACTTAGATCAAGGGTGTCTCTCACCCGAAGTGCAAATCCTGTTCGGACCAGAAGGATCCAGGACCTGAACCGCTGCTCTTATAACATCAGGTAGCTCCCTTCAATAGGTCCTTCATCCCTCTCTCCCAACAGCCCATACCTACCATCAATCATCGGCAACCACACCGCTCACCAGCAGCATCATGGGCACTGCATTACATTGCAGCAACATGACCCGCATCACCATACGTGATAAACAATATCCCCTATGGAGAAAGATTGAGACTGAAAAGAAACTGCAGTACTGAAAGAATCTGTCAAGAAAACATTGACAAAACTTAATTAAATTCAGCCATAGAGGATACAAGCCAAGGATACTGTGTGAAGCAGTAACAAAGGCAGACAAAATCCCTAGGGAGTATTTACTGACAGACAAACCCAAGGTGGCCATCGAAATATCCAAACCTAAATTCATCACAACATAAAATTCAGAAGCATCTATGGTCAAAAAGATCCTTAAACACTGGAACATGCTACAAACTGATAAGAGTGCAAACAAATATCTGGATGATTCTCCAATTATTTGCCATCATCGGGCACCAACCATCAAAAATATGATAAGCCCTAGTTTTTATTAAATCAATTCCAAATAAGGATTTGAGTAGTATGCTAAAACTAAAACCAGTGGTGGGCAATCACAGATGTGGAAACTGTCAGTTGATGATGAATGGCACCAAAAATATACAACTACCCAATGGCAAAACCAAGCCAATTTGACAATGTATACACTGCAATACATAGTTTGTGGTCTATGGGATCAAATGCATATGCAATAAACTATACATTGGAGGCTCAATTAGGGCCCTAAAGATAAGGAACTTTGAACATCTGAGGGCTATCCGGAACAAACACTTAATGTATCCATTAGCTATTCATTTCTGTACAGAACATTCTGAAAATGAAATGGAGACGATACAAGTATTGGGACTTGAAAGCATAGAGGAGCTACCCAGAGGAAGAAACAAAGAAACCAATTTGCGCCGGAAAGAAGCAAGATGGATTTTTCTCATGGACACATGTGAGACAGGTTTGAACTGTGATACTGAAATGTTCCGTTGGTTATAACAAATGTCCTAGTTAGGAGAAATTGAGAATTGACATCTACATGTTCCAGTAAGGAGTAACAAATGTAATCATGTTGTATCATATATATTGGAATAGAGAAAACAAATCCCTTTATCCATTGCGAGAAAAACTGTGTGAAGCTCAATGTTTTAGAGTAAACAGATTACCCTTTTATGTTTATCAAATTTCATCTTATCTATCAGCATTATCAAAAAAGTGCCATGTATACATTTCTTCTCCTTTTCTTTCATTTTGACGTATTGCATTTTCAGATTGACTCTTTTCCAGTAAGATATAGTCTTTTGCTTATGGAATCAAATACTCGGATTGTGCCTTCCGACCAAAACGGCCGCCTTACGCAACAGCGTCATCAAGTATTTATGCATGACGTCATTGCACGCTATTGGCCTTTTTTCGCTATAAAAAGGCAACCTTTGTATTTCAGTCCTGCGCCCCTATGGGAGCCATCAGGACATGATGGGCGCATCGTGCCATTATTTATATGGAAAGAAACAATAGCGTTGCATCCCCACTTCCCCCCTTTTCTTTATACTTTTATATTTTTATATTTTTTAATTTACCTTTGACCTATTTAAAAAATGTAGAAAAAAATTGATGATCACAATTAATTTCACTGAAGCACAGCGTTATTTACTCTTTCATTTTTGGGTACATTGTATTGATTACCAGAAGGAAACTGCTAAATTATAAAGATTGAGAATTAATTGGCTGAAGGACAAAAACGATTTTAAAATAGACAAAATCCTCCTTATCACACAAGAATACAACTACAGGGTGATGAAATACCCTAAGGCCATTAAGGATATTAATATTGTGACAAGTGTACCATGTTGTGGATGTTTATGCTGATTTACATTAATTTTATTGTAGACATCTCTCCTGATGAGCCATTGCAAGAAGTGGTGAAACACGTGTTGAAAGTGATTTGAGAAAGTGATCTAACATATTGACAACTCTATATGGAAAAATAAAAATAAATTAAAAAAGGTGAAAACCAATTGAATATTCTTTGAAATTAGCAAATCCGTTGGCGCGTATCGACAATACCTTAGGCTCACTTTAGTAGGCCTATCATTGTCTTTTTGGGTGCATTCTGCACCAGCTAAAGGGATGCCTAGCAGCTAGAGCCACCCAGGAGGCCATCTTCAGATTCTAACCCCAGAGAGATGAGAGTTAGTTCATTATAGTCTTACTCCCTATGGGGTAGTTGGCGGGCGCATGTGAATCCATTAAAGATCACCATGCTGGAGAACAGGTAAGCAAAATACTCCTTCTCCAGCATTGGATCTTTCATGGACTCGCATGCTTTGAATAGAGTACACAGCAGTTTACATTAATGAATTGAAGGTGGTAAGGAAGAAAGGCATACCTTACTGAAATAGGCATTGCAGGATGGCTCTTCCGACCCTTGAGTCTGCTTCCCCTTGTCCTTCCATGCAGTAGGCCTTCACAAATGTGTGCAGTACTGCCCAGGTTGCTACACTGACCGGGGAAATCGCTGCCCATAATGCTGCAGACAAAACCACTGCTCTAACAGAATGCGCTCAAATGGGACCTTGCAGGGGCCTGTTGGCCTATGTATGTGCTGTTGTGATTGTCAGGGTGACCAATATTGCGATTCCTTGCTTGGAAATGGGTCCACCCCTGTTAGGGGCTCCAAAAGTTACAAACAGCTGCAAAGTTTGCCTATGTTTCTCCGATACTCATCTGAATGATGTGACAGCAACCAGGAATGCGGTCTTTCACAACACATTTTTTGTCTGTAAAGGCCATTGGGTCAGATAGTGATTTCATTAGTGCTGCCAGGACCATATTCAGGCTCCACTGTGGAGGTACTTTCTTTTATGGTGGATAAGTATGGAAAAGACCCATCATGAAACATTTAACTATGCAAGTACTGAACAGGGCAGATACTTGCTCTTTTCTGTTATATCTTAAAATTGCTGGCAAGAGTACTTTGATGGATGCATGTGACAGGACATCTTGGGCTAACTTAAGCAAATAAATAAAGAGTTCATGGGGTGCTACATACTAAGTGGGTCTAACTGCCGTTGAGCATACCACTTGCAGACGAGGCCTCATTTGTAGCCATGTGATGTGTTTGTAGATTCTGCACTGACTGCTTTCAGAATGTTCCTGCATTCTTGCAAAATCGGGGCATGGCCGAATTCTCCAAAGTCAGGGGCCAGAATTTAGGTTGAGTGATCCTGGGTCGCGGTGCAGAACATGTTAGTTTCACATTGAGAACAAGTCTGGATCCTGCCCCAGAGGAATTGGGTGGTCTTGAGATAGAGGAAGTAGGTTGGAGAACCAGGGCTGTCTACACCCATGCTGGTGCTATCAGAATGATTGTACATTTGTACATTATGATCTGCAGGACTTTTCACATCACTGGAAATGGTGGGGGGTTAGGATGGGGAATGCATATGCAAACATCCCTTACCACAATATTGCAAACATCTACACACGATTGACTGGATACCGGCTGGAGAACTGGGAACATTGTTCTCCCATGTGGCAAATAAATTGATGGGAGGTGTGCCCCACCTTGTGTTGATCTCGCCGAGTTTGTTGTTCGTCAGCTGCCACTCGTGTGACTGGTTGCAGCTCTGCTGAGCTGGTCTGTAGCTTCGTTCTGTTTTCCTGACAGATTAAATGCTTGGAGCTGCATGCAGTTTTTTATTGCCCAGTGCCATAACCGATGTGCAACTATTATAGGTGTTCTGGACCTTGTACCTCCTTGTTTTTGCACATAACACAGTGGTTATGTTTGTCAACACTCTGAACACCTCGTTTTTCAGTACTTGTTGGAACGAGCATAGGGCTCGGGGCACTGCCTTCAATTCCAGGATACTGATATGGAGTTTGGTCTCTTGGGCATTCCAGTGCCTTTTGACGGATAGGCGATTGAAGTGTGCACCCACCCTGTGAGTGACACGTCTGACTAACGTTCCCAGAAAGGTAGCACTGAGTGGCATCCGTTGAGATTCGGTGCTGCGTCACCCACCGTTGAAGTTTGAGTGCCAGTAGCGATGTTACTATCAATCAATTTGTTATTCCAAGATCCATTTGGACTGCTAGAAACGCCTCTAGTGGCCTCATCTGCAACCTGCAATGTTGATCAGAGGTATAGAGGAGGACATGGTCCCCAGCAATCGCATGCATATCTGGAACGATGCCTGGACAGAATTTCTTGGAGAAGAGGAATTGCTAGCGTTCTTTCCTGGTAAGGCCGAACCCACCCCTTGACAGTGTTTAATTGCACTGTCAGAGTTTATGGTAAAGATGAGGCGTGAGAGGATGCACGACTCGTGCTCTATGGCGTTCCTCGTTTTGGCATATGAAGGAGCCTGTATTGATCAGTCATCAGAGTTAGGGGTATACGTGATACTTCTCCCTTTTTAGAGATGTTGCTACCGTGGCCAGGCACTTGGTGAATTGTCCTTGGAGCTGAGCATAACCTGAATGGTATTACTTTGAACTTATAATGGCTGGCTACCACGACAAACCTTAAGAATTTCCTGTGGACTTTCCGAATGCGGGATTTAAAAATACCTTGAGGTCCAAAAAATGCCAACTTGGTAACCATGTTGTATTTCTGTTTTTTTACATATTTGTTTTGCCCTCTCAGGTCTAGAATTGGTCTCCATGATTTGTCCGGCTTTCGGTCCACAAAGAAGCAGGAATATGGTCCCTTGTCCAGCTGCTGTCTTGTCAATTCCTCACTTTATTAGTAGCTTTTCCACCTCGCTTTTCAGAATTTGCAAAGGCAGTTGGAGTAGTAACTGCGTTGTAGGTGGTTTTCAGCTGAATTCTGGTGCATGGCCTTCCTTGATTATGTCTATGACTGATTTGTCTGGTGATTTGCTTCCATTGTGGCAGATGGGATTGCAGATTACCTCCCACTTGCGATAGATGTAGTGTTATGGGGGCCCAGAAGCGATGAGTCATGCTTTTATTTTTTGTCTGCTTCTTGAGGCAGTTGATGCCCGATTTTTCCTTGAGGCTGCCTTGTAGTCCTTCTGTTTGTATGGATAGGACTTCTTTTATCCGTGATAATATTTCTGAGAATAGGAAGATACACTTTGATACGATCTGCATCCTCTGGCTGTGGCTGTTGAGCGTCCGAAGCTCCCCGGAATGAACAAAAAGTGTGCTGCAGAGTTAGATTTGTTAAGGATCTCGATGTATCATCTATTTGGGCTCAGAAAGTTAGTTGCCCTCAAATGGTAAGTCCAAGAGTTTTGTTTGCACGTCTTGCCTGAAAATCAGTGCATTTTAACCATGCTTGCTTCGCAAAACAACCCCATTGTTGATGTGTTTGAAACCAGTTTCCGCTATATCCACAGCAATATTGAAGGCATGATTCAAAGCCTCTTCTCCCTATCGCAAGACTTCTATGTCCTGTTTGTGCTTTTCCTCTGGCAGATGCTCCAATAGTGGTGCCATTCTGTTCCACATCTCGCGGTAATATCTGGTCATTATTGGCAGGGAATTTGCTCCCTTGACTGTAGTGGCTCCTGTAGCCAGAATCTTCTTCCCAAACCCATCCTGCTTTCTACTGTAGTTATCCCGCAGCATAGCGCATTTTTGGGTTTGACTTGCAAGTAGGTTGAGATGTTAGGCATTTTGGAGACACCTTCGGAGTTTGGAAGTTATTTTTTAGTCACCCTTTTAGCGCCGGTTCCGAAAAAGGTGTTTGTTAGTAGTGAGCCTTTCTCCCATAAATGGTCTAAAATAGGAGTGGACATTACTGTTTTCCTTCACTTATGCACCAAATCAAAGAGGAAACAGTCTTTCTTTTGTTCAGAGGGGACGAGATTCCGAATTCTTTGCATGCTTTCTGCATGATGGCGTGACACGTGCCTATTTCATCAGGTGGAGGCTGTGTGGTAGGCTCATCGGATACTGGGTCAAGTTCTGCATCTCCATCATCCTAGTCATCCTGCTGTGGAGAGTGGGTAAGCGGTAGTGTCCGTCTCTATTGTCACCATCATATATGTGGTTGATGAGTGCAGTTCTCTTTCCTTGTGCTCGCAATATGGGGAGTGCGCCATTCTTGGTGGAGAACCTTGTCTTCTTATTTGGCTCTTGACCTATTTCTCTGCAGAGGTATCAATGGTCTGACAGGCTGTTTCGGGGACAATCTGGTACGAATATCATTTGCATGACCGCTTCCCTCTCCTGTGTGTGGCTTCACCCTTCTGGGATTTGGAGGAACCCCTGAAGGGCCCGGTATCTCTTCATACATCCTCTGTATGTCTTATATGGATGGCAGCCTCCTATCTAGTTGCAGCGCAAGAGATTGTAGTGTGGTCAATAGTTGGAGACAGTAAAGATTGTGGATTTATTATCGGCTCGGCCAGCTGGGACATGATTGACCTAACTGAGGCTTGGATCCGTGGGCACTGAATGTTATGTTATGTTACTTTGCATTTATATAGCGCCTTATGTACCATTGGTATGGTCTGAAGGCGCTGGTAGGTTGAACGCCCTTGGGAACCGGAGTTCAAGTCAGTAGAGAGAGTAGTGAGAGTCAATGGTGCGTGTGAGCATCGGATATGTGTGCAGCTGGTGTGGCGTTTGTGTAATAGCTGCTTTTTAGCGGTAGGTGTGGTGGTTGAGAGATCAGGAGTATGTGTTCGTTCTGGCAGGATTTATCCAGACCGAATGTGGCTGCGTTAGGCCTGAGGAGAACGCCTGGCTGGGGGGTGTGTAACCAGCCGTGTTTACTTAGAGTGATGGGGATGTTGGTATGAGAACAGTTATACCAAATAGTGTCATAGTGTCTCTGTGTTCTAGTTGAATGGTGGTGTAAAGAAGAGAGTAAGCGTGGTGATTTGATATGATGGGTTACATGCTCTTTCAAACGTTCCATGCACTCCAATCCATGCACTCCAGTCCGCTTCCAATCCGCCCCACACACTCCAATCCGTTCCACGCACTCCAATCCGTTCCACGTATTATAAGTTGTTTTATGCACTTCATCCACATATTTCACCCGTAACATCTACATACTTCATCCGTTCCATCCACATATTTCACACGCTCCATCCACATACGTTACCCGTTCCATCCACAGACGTCATCTGTCTACATAAGTCACCCGTTTCATCCACGCACGTTATGCGTTCTATCCACACACGTTATGCGTTCTATCCACCTACGTCATCCGTTCTATTCACATACATCACTCGTTCTATTCATATATGTCACCCATTCCCATCCACATACTTCACCCGTTCCGTCCGCACTACGCATTCAGCGGCTCTACGTACTCATCCGCTCTACACATTCTTTCGTTCTAGGCACTAATCCGATCTACATGTTCTACGCAACTCATCCGCTCTACGCAACTCATCCGCTCTATGCGCTAACTCTCTCTTGCGCACCTCTCCTTTCTTACGCACTCATTCGCTCATATGCACTTGTTTGTTCCATACACTCACCGGCTCTACCCACTAGTCTGTTCTACGCAATCATCCGCTCTACACACACCTCCATTCTTACACGCTCCTCTGCTCAGTGCACTCTTCCGCTCGGCGCAACCATCCGCTACGGGAAGGTTTCTGGGAAAGCTTGAGGTTTTAGGACCTCCACCCTGAGGCAGCCCCTTTAATGGGGGCAATAGTGGGTGTGCCTGTGCTGCCAATGGGACAGATTGAGTCCACCATCGCGCTGTTGAATAAGACCAGCCATTGGATAAAACATAACATTCAGGGGCCCAAGGTGGACCCACAAACAATCTTAATGGCTAGCAGAGTGGGGTGGGTCTCTCACAGAAAAACATTGTGGGAGATTGTGTGGTTGTTGCTTTAGCCAGACCCTCAAGGTTGTCCTATTTGATCAATTCCAACTTTCAAGGAGGACTAGCCAAAGTGAGGAATTCAGGAGTAGTTTTCTCCCCGTCCAATTTATAATCCTGGATTGCACTGTGGAACTCAATTGTGCACCCGTTGCTTCATTTGCTAGTGAGGGGAAGAGCACGTGATGGGAGAGGGGAGCCTACGCTTAATTTGGCATATGCAAGGACACCAACACTCACTGTACCCATACACAAAGCCCTGGTATCGAATAGAGGGACTGTTATGATTGAGAATAGATATGAGGTTCTGTTGAGCATTGAGGAAATAGATCGACTGAACCAGAGCCGCTCAAGGAACCATAGTGTGTCTTCAGTGAGGGCACCAGACATGGGCCCTGTGGTCAGAGGGGTGAGCCCTATGAAGATTGACACTGATGAACTATCCCTATTGCCATGGACCATTGCTGGCGCCGACAAAATTTCAGGAGGCTGACACTATTTTATTCTTAAAATCCTTTGATGTCCTGCTTTTACAGGAAACTTGGGTGGAATCAGAGGGAGGGCTCTTTGTGGATGTTATCAGATCTTACTCAGTGGCCACATCGAAGAACAAACATGGCCGATGCTCTGGGAGTATGTTAATTCTTTTAAAGGCATCAATAGAAGGGATGGTGAGGGTTCAGAATTTAGCGTCCTGTTTTTTTACAGCATATTGACATGATCCCCAGACAGACCCCCCCGCTGTCTATTAATTTGTATAACAGCCCACATAAACCTGAGGCTGACAAATTGGGTACTCCGAAGGCATACATCGAGGGGCACGATCCCCCAGGCCAAAAAGCAGAATGCCCTATAATAGTTGGGGGGAGACTCAAGTATACAATTGGGGAAAGGTCTTACAGATGATTTTTAGGATGCTAATGAAGATTGCGCTTGGGCGAGTCATACACCAATGATTGTGGACACGTGTGTTTGCACCAAAGGCTTTCAGTTCCTTTCTCGGGCGACTCTCAATGGACGAGTGGCTCCCGTCATTCCGGCTCAGGCGACCTTTGCCAATCAAACCTCTGCAATAGACAATGGGGGTCATTACGAGGTTGGAGGTAATGGAAAAATGATGCCGGTAAAGCATTAGCGGCACTGCATACCGCTCTGGGCTATTCCGACCCAAGAACCCAGTATTAGAGGTGCTGCTAATAACGTTGCTGCTAATAGAAGTATGGGCACAGGCACGCGGGCCTTCAGGCCGGCAATACCAGGATGCCGCTAACAGGAGGACATCACAAGTCAGGCAGACATGCAAATACCGGCATCATGAAGGCACAAATATGGGATACCGGCATGCCGGCAATACCGGCATCGCGAAGCACCCGTAAACTGCTATGTGCAGTGTTCCCAACTGCCACAGGTGCACACAATCAGCACAGGTGGAGGCAATGGAGTCTGGCCCAGCACAAAAGGAGCACATCCACACACCACACCCCTTCCCACACCAAAATGATTACACTAGTAGTAGCAATACTGGGGCTGGAGGACATGCTTGCATTGCCACACCAGCAACAACAACAGCAGCATGCACCACAAAGGAGACGCAGGAGGAGGGTAAGAAAGGCCCAGCATGCCAAAACCAGTGCAGCCGGTGGTACCACGCAGGCAGGCCCCAATCCCTCGCATCAGAGCCAGTCCATTCAACCTAACCACAGAGCAGATCCACACCGTGTACCGTCTGGACCGGGACACCATCGCCACCATTGTGGACATGATACACAACGACATTGTCAGCCTTATTGAAATACTCACCGCCATCTCCCCTCTACCAAAGGTAGTGGTGGTGCTCCACTTCCTTGCCACAGGCACCTACCAGCACACAGTGGGGCACATGCATGGCATATCACAACCCTTATTTTCTCGCATGCTGAATTAAGTGCTGGATGCCCTCCTGAAGAACTACATATCCCAACCATGGACTCCTCAGGAGATTTTTGATACAAAAGTTGGCTTCCATGCACTGGCAGGCATGGCAAATTGTATAGGTGCCCTCTACTGCACTCATGTAGAGTTGGTGGTCCCACATGCCATGGAGGTGGCGTACCGCAATCGCAAGCAATACCACGCCATCAATGTGCAAATGGTATGCGACGCCAGGAAGATCATCACACATTGTTGTGCCCGATATCCCGGATCAACTCATGACTCAATGGTCCTGCGGAACTAAACGCTACATGGAGCGACACACAGGACATGCCTGGCTGCTTGGTAAGTTGCATGACAGGCACATGGCAGTGAAATGGGGGATAGATGCACACACCACCATGGTGTCATTGCTGTTGTGACGGCACGATGTGCACATCACAAAACACTGTTCCCCAAACCATCCCAAACTGAAAATGACAACCAAATCCCACAGCAATGAAGTAATCTGCACACCTATCACAACATGCCAAACTTAAAACCATCCCACAACACTTGCACCACCCATCCTCACACATTACTCTCCGTAACACAATCCAGCAACATGCTGTGAATATTCACTGCACAGCTGTCTGCAGCAAATCACCACACAGGATAAGCATCCATGGGAGTGCACCAAACAAAACCACCAAGGGAATCCACTGCATGTCACAGGGCCGCCACCACCACAGAAGTGCAGCATGTTACCATGGGAATAATCAGCGCTGAAAGGCAAATAATGCAGAGTACTGGCAACGCTGCCAGTTAGAAAATCATACAGAACACTACACATCACATATTCAACACAAACAGCAGTATGCGTCCACAATGCATGACCAACATCAAGGCAGTGTACACCGTGTATCATCTTAAAGATGCAACACACACCATAAATCCATGGCACAGAACACATTGAGGGCATGAGAAATGTGTGCATACAACCATGGACATGTGCATGTGACCATCAATTATCTGCAGGCATGTGTGACAAGTACCGCTGTCCATCAAGAATCGACTAACATATACCTTTAATTTCCTCTCATGCAGGTGATAGTGGCTATCACATGAAGCCGTGGCTCCTCACCCCTGTCCGAAAGACCGCAGAACAGGCACGAGGAGGACTACAATCGTTCCCATACCCGTGTGGTCATCGAGCAGACCTTTGGCCTGTTGAAGGCACAGTTTCGCTGACTTAGCCGGTCGGGTGGGGCACTCCTCTACAGGCATGAGAAGGTGGCCAAGCTCATCATGGCATGTGTCATGCTGCACAACATGTGTATCCGACGGAACGTGCCCCTGCACCCTGACATTGAACTGCAACCACCTGGTGATGAAGGGGATGAAGAAGATGTGGGCACACATCGCGGTACCGATGCACAGGGGGGACGTGCTGTGTGTCAGTCAGTGATTGCGCAATTCTAAAACATGGGTGCAGAGGGTGACATGAAAGTGGGAGGAAGAAAAGAGTGATCCCAGTCTCTCTGCGCCAAGAGTTTAGAGTTTATTGAAGGTGCGTTTCAGTCTGATTCCTCTAATTGTTATATAAGCGCTGTGGACCTGTGACTCTTTCTGCCACAACTTTGTTTTTGACATGAAAGTGGGACAGAGGGCACTGGGTGTGGGAGTACATGTACACTATGCACTGTATACCAATAAATGACACATATGCAATAAGGAATGTCCACTCAAGATTTTTCACACAACGGGTGTATTAAACTGTCCAAAAAGATTTAAGTGATCAAACCCTCCACCTCACACACCCTCTCTCCCATCCCCTCCCTTTCCCCCACAACTCCCCACACCCCCTGTCCCACAACTCCCCCACACACCCTGTCGCCCGCCCCCTCAACTCCCCCACACATGGTATCCAAGAAAATGCTTCATGTGTCTGTCTATTGCCTTAATCAGGCTGCCCAGTCTACATCCTTCCACTTCCTGCACCTGGTGGTGGCATGTCCGAGCGGCGCAAGGTGCGCGCTGACCTGCGTAGGGGGCTGGTTTTGGTGGAGCTGAAAGAAGGGGTGGCCGCTTGCTCCAGTCTGGTGGCCGGATGCTCAGCCTCCATGGAATCCGCAATGTGGGCGGGGACCTGCCTCAGTGCAGGTAATGGGCCTTAGCGGCAACAGGCCTTCCACTTCGAAAGGCCCAGACAAGCCGCGACAGGCACTGAAGTCAAAACCAGCACAGGATGCCACGGCACTGGTGCCGCGAAGGCCCATTACCACAGTCCCCACAACACCTGTCACCTGCACATGAGACAGTGGGAGATGGGGCACAATCAGCAGAGAACAGTTCTGTTGGGGAGGCAGCAGCTACGGCACCCCAGACAGATGTACAGGGCCAGGTGTGTGTACCTGTTGAGGACAACTCCTCCGACCTTCCTGCAACACCCAGTCCCGCCCCATCCCCCAGGTCACACCTGTCTACTCCTATCACGACACCACACCGGAGCAGTCTGGAGGCGAGGCCGTACAAGGGAGCATGAGTCCAACAGATGACCCACATGGATTTGGTGATGTCACACATGCACCCTCCACCTCCACTGGTGTACCGGCGGGGGTGCAGCAAATAGGACACGCAGCGCAGCTCCAGGAGGAGCTCACAGCCCTAGTGAGGCAGTTTGTCGCAGACAGTGTCCAGGCAAGGCAGGAGGGGCGCAACAACACTGCTTCCCGGAGGCAGGCTTGTAGAGCCTCGAGGACTGCCAATAACTCCAGAACGTTTGTGTGTTTCTGTGCAGTCACTTGTGACCACAGGCCATGTGCTGTGTAGTGAAGGTAGTGAGCCCCCCCCACCCGGAAAGGGACGCGTCCGTTGTGACGACCGCTTGTGCTTCCGGTTCGTGGAAGGGTTTCCCCTTGAGTAGATTTTTCCTTGACCACCAGCGTAAGTTCTGAACCAGTGTTGGCGAAACAACCACTAGATCGTCCCACTGACCTCTTGCCCGAGACCATTTTTTCGCTAACCATTCCTGCATTGGTTGCACGCGCAGGTGCGCGTGGGGTACTAGGTAAATGTATGATGCCATCATACCCAGCAGGCGCATTGCATTGCGTACGCTTATCCGGAGACCTGCTTGAATCTGGGGTATCTGCTGAAGCATAGTTTGCACTCTTTCCATGGATGGGTAGGCTAAGACTGTCTTTGTATCTAATACAGCTCCTAGGAACTGTTTTGATGTGGTTGGTATTACTCTACTTTTTCTCGTTTATTGAGAATCCCAATTGGAACAGAAGGTCTATTGTAATTTGCATGTTTACTTTACAAAGATGGTAGTTTTCTCCCTGTGATCAGCCAGTCGTCCAGGTAGGGGTTCACCGGGATTGATTCCCTGTGTAGGTGCGCTGCCACCACCACCAGTACCTTGGTGAACACCCTTGGAGCCGAGGCTATTCCAATGGGCCGCAACTTGAACTGATAGTGTTGGTCTTCTACTTTGAATCGCAAGAATCTTCTGTGCGCTGGGAACATTGAGATATGAAAATAGGCATCTTTCATGTCCAATGTTGCCATGTAATCCCCCTCTTTTAATAGAGGGATTACTTCTTGTAGCGTTGTCATGCGAAATTTTTGTGGTTTTACACATTTGTTTGCAGGGCGCAGGTCTAGTACCGGGCGCATGGTCAGATCTTTTTTTGGAACAAGGAAGTATGTTTAATAAATACCCTTGTTTACCTCTTTGTGTGGCACAACCTCGATGGCGTCCTTGAGGAGTAGAGCTTTCACCTCTTCTAGCAGGATACGTTGTTCCTCTTGGGATGGTTTCTTTTGGCGCGGGGGAGGTTTGACGGTCTTCATTGAAACTCTATACAATAACCCCTGTCACAGTTAACAACACCCATTTGTCCGATGTTATACCCTCCCATACGTGGGTGTAAAAGGATATTCGTCCCCCAACTGGGGACGCATGGGAGGGGACCCATAAATTAGGGTCATTGCTTAGAGGGTGTCCCTCCACGTCTGGTGGGGGAGCCTCTCCCTCTTCCACGGGCCCTGCGCTTACCCCTGGGGTAACCCTGGGTGGCTTGTTGATTGGTATTCCAAGGGGAACTTTGATTTTGGTTGTATCCTGTTCCTCTGTGCACTTTGCCCCCGAAAGCGACGAAAATGACTACCACCTCTTTGGCCTGGTTGTTTATTAGTAAGTTGGCCAAGGAACTTGAGGGTCCCATATTCATCCTCGGCAGACTTGAGGGTGTTTTCAACTGATTTCCCAAATACATTCTGCTCAACTGGTATGTTTAGTAGGGTAGCCTGCGTCTCAAGTTTAAAGACTGACTGCCTAAGCCAGGCATGGGGTTTTAAAATAGTGGCTTCTGCAATAACACATCCAGCATTGTCAGCAGCGTCAAAGTTATTCTTTAGGAAGACGCCTGCTGTGGCTCTTCCTTCGGCAGCCAGAAGGAAGAGTTTGGCCTTTAGTGGCTCTGGTGCTGCCAGGGCCTTTACCTCATCCCACTTTGTGCAGTCATAGCTGGACAACAAGATGGAATTGTTTGCTATACACGCCTGGTATGCTGCAGTGGATGCCATCTTCCTGCCCATAGCATATCATTATTTGCTCTCCTTGTCTGGAGGGGCTTTGGAGGCGGCTAAGGGTGTAACCACCAGAGAGTCAGGTCGAAGTTGTCCCCATATATATTTATATATGGGATCGGATGGTGCTGGTTTAAAGAGTTTCTTGATCCTAGGGTTCACTGCCCTGGTATCATTTGGTAGTTCTAGGGAAGGTTGAATCCTTCTTTGGACTGATTTTAGCAGGGTGATACATTGGGTTGTCAGTTTTCTATCGCCCAACATATTCTCTGCAAAATCCTTGTCCTGCTGGGCTTCTTCTGTTTCGATGTCGAAATGCTCTGCAGCCCTCATGAGTATATCATTGAATAATGGCTGGTTATCCACAGGGGAGTCTGGTAAAACAGGGTCTTGTGGGACTGGAGAGTCCATTGCGAAAACCAGAGTCGATGTCCTCTTCATATTGATCGCCTTCTCACCCGGCGTCGTAACCCTCAATGTCACCATCATAGGGTTCACCTTCGTCTAAGTATTCATCCTCCCCTACATCTTGGCGGTAAAGGTCGTAGGAGAGGCGAGGAGTTTTGTGTGGAGGTTCAACAGCCAATTCTACTGGGGGAAGAGATCTCTTTTTATATGGTACAGCCGTTGTCTGAGTTTGAGAGGCTGTAGGTGTTGTGTTTTAACCAGACGCCTGTGTAGTGGGAGGCGTGGAATCCAAGCTGTCTAGAACATGAGGATGTTTTTCAAAGAAATTTGCCAAGCAGGACATGCGGCTCATAACTCTGTCGATATCCTGTGCAGACCATCTGGCTGAACTGGGTATAAACCCTGGGTCGGAGGAGGCTAGAGTAGGGGTAATGGGTGTGTGTTCCTCTTCCTCATCCTCATCAAGACAAAGTCAGGTTGATGTGAATGATCAGACTCTGCTATTGTGTCCTGTTGGGGCATACTCTTATGTTGGCTAGAGGTTTGCTCCCTAGCCTTCTCCTTGCTAAGTGAGTCCCTCTCTCTAGAGGAACTAGACTTGTCTCTCTCCTTATGTTCAACCACGGGGATGGCTTGTGCAGCGTATTTCACCGTCGCCGGGCGGGGGAGTTTTGAGTCGGGTGACCTTTGTCTTGTCGGGCTTGTCATGCGGCGGCCGTTCGGAGCACACAGAGGACGTCTGATCAGAAGATCTGCCCTTCACCGTCAATTCTCGGTGTGCAACCTTACTCATAGCTGTCACGACCTCGAACCCAGACTATGGGTCTTGGGCACCATGGCCCCCGCCACAGTACTGTCCCAAGGCCAGAAAGACCCACACTAGCCCATTGCGGGTGCCTTGGACGCAATCCTGGCGCCGTTGGCACCAGGTTCACTTGGCAAGTATGGTTTCCAATGGACAATGGGTGAACATGGCTGTCCCCATAAGGATTATCGGGGAACTGCAACAAGCAGGCTAGCTTCAGGGCGGGGTCCGCCCCAAAGGCACCTGGGATACCTGCCGGGTATTTAAACCACGCCGACCCGAGGCACGCGCTTCGCGTTATTCTGCTTTAGCAGCGTGACGTTCACCTGGTCCTGCTCGGTATCCTGGCCTGCTCAGACGAACAACTTGGAAGAACATCACTATCCTTACCTGCTCAGCTCCAGCTCTTCCATTCAGTAGGAGCCTTTGAGGACTCTTCCATCAGTCCCCAGCTACATCTTCAGGACGAAAGAGGCAAGAATTAGAAGCTACTTACCATCTCACCTGGAAGGCCTCTGCCATTCCGGACATCACCTTTGGCGTTCTGTCCCAATACATTGTCGCTTTCAGGAATACTCTGCGACCTGCAAAGAAACAAAGCACAGGTCAGTCAACTTGCAAGGATGCTTTCAGCACCGCATCTAGCGCATCCTTACCTTCTCGAACTCAGTTGTCGGCTTCGGCAATCTCCATCAGCCTCTGCAAGACAAGAGAAGAAGGTTACTTGGACATTCATAAATATAGACTATTAAAAAAACACTAAAAAGACTTACCTGAAAGGTGGAGTCACAGCCGGTGTGGACTCCAGGCAAACGCCATTGAAGTAACTCGGCGGATTAAGCCAACAACGACGCGCCCCTGCCTAGTACGGCAGGACGGAGAGTGCGGCATTACAAAAATCAAGGTGAGCAAAGCCCCAAGGGGAAACTACAAGGGAAAACTGGAAGGTGGGCCGCGGGAGAGAAGGTCGCTAATCCCCCCCCTTCCTATCTTCTAGAACTGGTTCCTGGCAGAACGAAGTCCGGGGAAGGTGCAGAGAAGCCAGAGGTGTCCCAGACCAGTCCAGAGGCGTCCCTGTGGATACAAGGTGAGCGTTACAGTATCACCGTGCGGTGTGTATTGGTGGGGGAGTGTGGTGCCCTTGCCGCAGGGTGTCTTCCCCATACCAGGACCACTGGCCTGTCTGCTAGGGTCGGGGGCTGGCACTGGGGAACGTGGAGGTTCCCAGTCTCCCTCGCCGACCAAAAGGACGGCGTTGTGCCGTTGTTGGATGCCTCTTCGACGTCCATGGCGTGATGGGCCAAACGTTAAGTTCGGCTGTCTGGATTTTCGGTCAGAGAAGCTTACAAGCCCAACAATGCACTTCGTCGTGGTCTCTATTCAAGCAGAGGTTACAGACCCTATTCTTGTCGACCCACGTGAACTTTCTATTGCAGGAGGGGCAGAACTTTAAAGGAGTACGCTCCATGATATATCTAGGCAGCTGGGCAACTATGGGAAAGGGTGGCAATATACATGTTTATGACCACCCCCCACTCTCCCTACTGTAAGGCCGAGGCTGAAAGGGCCTTCCAAGGCCGAGTGGCACCGTCTAAGTCTCCGTCCGACGGTCTGCTTCTAAGTCTTCTTCAGTCTTTATCGTGTCGAGACACAGCGTCGGCAAAGGACAGGAAGGAACAATAACTTAATAAAGTTGGACGGCGTACGCCGAAAATGGACTCTTCTTACATTTTGCGACCGCTCACGATGGCGGAAAAAAACAATCTGAGGGACCCACACGCGTGAGAGATCATGGGTACAGGGGATGTCACAATAGGGATAGTATTACTGGCAGGCTCTATTTCGACACCCATTTTCAAGTTTTGAACAACAGCTTCCACTAGATGTCGGCCTATGCATAGCATGTGATCTAAGCAGATTTCACAAGCATCAGAAATATATATATCCATCAGTAAGGGAGAGTCGATTCAAACAGAGGAAAGAGCTTTGGTCCGCACAGATTTGATCCTTATTTCCCCTGTACTTATGTCCACCTTGCCTCTCTGGACGTATTGGCAGGTTGATTGACCCAGACTATAGTAGGAGATGTTAAAGTGTTAACGCAAAATAATGAAAAGAAAGCATACCAAATCAAAGCTGGGGAAAGGATAGCACAAGGTATATTGGAGCGCGCTATGTTCCCAAAGCTCGAAGAAGTTAATTATGAACAAACCGGAAGGGGAACTCAAGGGTTTGATTTTGAAACAAAAGTAATTCCTGACTTAGCTTTTGCCCAGCATAATGATCCTTTGCTGACAGAACCTTTTAATCCAGCAACAAGCTAAGAAGAAGGAAGGAAGAAGGGTGGTCCATTTTCTTTCTCCAAAATAAGGGGTTGCTGTATAGAGGGAATATGGATCCCTGTGGTAAATCCAGAACTCAAATTGTGATACCTTCGAGTCATAAGGACATTGTGCTGGAGATGGCTCATGTTCATTTGAGGGGGGACATTTGGGAATATCTAAAACCGCAGCACAGATTGTGAATCGATTCCATTGGCTCAGTATTTATGCAGATATCAAAAAGTTCATAGCTACCTGTGACTAGTACTAAAATGCCACCAACTACTCCCTTACAAACTTGCATTACACAATTGTACTAGTTACATGTGCTTTTTCCAAAATTCTAGAAATGTAAAGCAGTTCAAAAATGCATTCTAATATCACACAAATGTCGATATTGAATTCTTAAAATACGAGTTGGGATTAAGATTGGTTTAATATCCTGACGTCGCAGTCCATTCAGCCTGACGTTGCAGTACATTCAGCCGACATGTGTTTTTTTGCCACAGCGTCTTTCTCAAGGCCTTATCAATGAGTGAAGGTGCTCCCGTACCATTATAGTTGCTAGTTAGGTCAGATTGTAGCAGTTTCTCAATTATTCTCCAAAAACTTCATACGGTGTGGTTCAGGTTCAGCTATTTATGAAGCCGTTTTTGCAGTTGTGGATCAGGTCCTCAATTATAAACCTAGTTTAGAATTCTAATGTCCTGTAATTAATCATCTCACATGGCAACCCGTGTGTTTGAGCCAAATCTTAAACCAACAACGTCAGGCTGAACGGACTGAAACGTCAGAATATTAAACATATCTTAAACCCAACTCATATCTTAAGAATTCAATATTGACATTTGTGTGATATTAGAATGCATTTTTAAACTGCTTTACGTGTCTAAAATTTTGGGCAAAGTGTGTGCAACTCGTACAATTTTGTAATACTGTTATTTGAGGTTATGGGTAGAACCTTCCTGTACTAGTTTTGCAGCTTGCCATAAGACTGACTTTTTAGGTTACAGCACACTGGCAATCTGGCCCACCCAATTTCTTGTTCTTTTACCGATTACTGATGTTCCTTTTTCCTGAATTGGAATGGACATAGTGAGAACATTAGAGACATAGGGCCTCAATCCGAGTCCGGCGCTAACCAATGGCGGTAGTAGCGCCTTGGTCGGCACCGGACCCGTACCGGCACCGCCCTGGTGGAATGGGAAAGTACTGCCCTATTCCGAGTTGACCAGGGCGGTAATTTCCCATTCCCCAGGGCTCTTCCCCATTCCCAAATGAGCCCCCATAGGACTCAATGGGAAAAGGGAAATGGCAAATAACCGTGACCGTACTTTACGGTCACCGTTATTGGCTAAAAAGCCCCTTTGCGCCCTCGTCCCCAACTCCTGCTAAAAGCAGGCGTTAAGGACGAGGGCGCAAAGGGAACACAGAATGTGGCGGTAAGGGATTACCGGCACCGGTCTCGTTAACGGTGACCGGTATCCCTTACCGCCATACTCGGAATGAGGCCCATAGTAATTGGGTAATAAATACATCCTGGTTATTTTAGATTATGCAACCAGGTATCCCGAAGCCTTCCCTTTAAGGAATAATAATACTCAGCAAATTCTGAAGCATCTATTACCATTCGTCTCCCAGACTCGGTTCCGAAAAGAAATTCAAACTTATGAGTAAACTTATGGCTGAGGTAAAATATATTCTTCAGATTAAAACCTTAAGAACCTCGGTTTATCGTTCCCAGAGTGATGGGTTAGTTGAAAGGTTCACACTTTAAAACACATTCTAAAGAAATTGGTTGAAGTAGACTAAAAGAATTGGAATGTTATGATATATTGGGCCTCATTTGCAATCAGGAAAACTTTCCAGTCATCTACTGGAGTGCCTCCCTTTGAGTTGTTGTATGTAAGAGAACCTCGAGCTGAGTTAGACATGTTGCAGGAAAATTGGGACGAGAGGGAGAGAGCCACCCAAAAGTTGAGAGAACAAGTGGCCGCGGTAAGGAAAATGGTCAGGAACATTTGAAAGAATGGCATGACCGGAAAGCATTGATGAGATACTTCTCTATAGGGCAGAAAGGGTTGGTCCTTCTTCCCTCATGTGATAAAATGCTATCTAGATAGATTGGACCATATGAGGTACTTGAACAGATGGGACCCTATAATTACAAAATATCACAGCCCGATCAGAAGATAACTCACATCTATATTATCAATTTACAGAGAGTAGAATGAACCTATGGAGAAAGATCCCTCTATCATTGATACATTATTTCCACAACTGACCTAACTAAAGGTTATTGGCAAGTACCCGTTAATCCAGCTGACAAACCCAAGACTGCTTTTTCTACTCCTCGTGGGCTGCTTCAATTTAAATCACTGCCTTTCGGGTAGCATGGAGCCCCTGCTACTTTCTAGAGATTAATGGATCAAGTAGTAAGACTTGTCATCTTTTTGTGGAGCTTATATTGATATTATATACAGCAAAACACGGCCTGAACATATGTTCCATCTATAGCAGGTTACCAGAGCATTGAGGAAAGCAGGATTGACCGCTAACCCAAATGAAATCTCGATCGGTCAGATCTGTGATATGATACTTGGGATTCTATGTCTGGAATGGACTAGTGCAGCCCCAAACGGATAAAGTTGATGCGGTATTGAAAACCTTGCCCCCCCCAAAACAAAAAAAGTGTTAAAAGCTTTTTTTGGGTCTCGGTCATTATCCAAGGTTTATTCCAAACTTGTCCTCCATCTCTGGGCATCTTACTAACAAACTTAAGAATGTAGCCCGCAAAATTTGAAGTGGCAACCATAAGATCTAAAATGTTTTACCAACTTGAAACATGTACTATGTAATAAGCCTGTTTTGAAAGCGGCAGATTTCAAACGACTCTATTTTACAAACAGAAGCTTCCCATATTGGTTTAGGAGCTCCATGATGGCATAGAACATCCAATCCATGTCAGAAGTAATTTGATCGGGAAAAGACCTATGCCACTCTAGACCTGGAAGCCCTTGCCATCAAATGGGCATTAATACACTTTAAATACTATTTAACGGGACAGAGGTTCAGATGAATTAGTGATCATGCTCCTCTTAAATGATAGATATACAGCCTTATTGCTTCTCAGTGGAACATTGGAAAAGACCAAGGCAGTGTTGATTTCCTTTCCTGATTTCCGCTAGACGCTGAAAAAACCAGCGACATTAGGGGGAAGGGTATGTGATGAATCAGTAGGAATTCCTCCCAGAAACCTGGCCTAGGGCCCTTCTCATGTGGCGAGGAAAGGGGAAACAGCACTTCCTGATCCCGACCCTGGGGGTTGTTTTCTGTGGGACGATCACATGGAGGAGGGGTGGATCAGGCCAGGAAGACCTGGAAATCCCCCTGTTTAACGTTCCCTGTAACCCCACTTTTAATTGCTGTTTGCAACACAAAAGTCAGAAAGTATGATTTTGTTGTTGCGGACTACAAGTCTGAATCCCAAAAATACTGGGACAAGGAAGAGGGCGGAAGAGTCATGCTGTAGAATTAGTCAGGTAATTAAGCCCGATACCCCACACCTGAGTGAAGCAGAGGCGCTTAAAAGGCCCCCTAAGGTGCAGGCAATTAGAAGGACCTGAAACTGTGGCTGGAGTGTATGGAGTGTATGCAGTAGTAACAACAGTAGAAGGAAGAGGGCACAGTGTTGGCAACCCAGACCTAAGGGATGCCGGGATTCTGATGCACCAGATTTCACCTGCTTGCCCTCGGAGGGTCCTGTTCCCACGAACTCCGGTGTGCAGAGGCTACATAGCAGAAGGCGTGCAGGAAGGCTGCATTTCCCCATGTGAGCCTAACTGCAGAGATTGCGCAGCAGAAAGCGTGTCGGAAACCGTGGCGAGGAGCTTCCCTGAAGCTTTGGGTCTCAGGAGTGAGAGGGGCTCCTTAATTGAGTGGCTGGACCAGAGACGCCTTCAGCAAGAAAGGGTATGGGTCCCAATTGAAGCCAGAAGTTGTAGAAGTTGTGTTGCAAGCGGGGAAAGGAACACAGAAGCCAGTGAGTCAAACCAGGCATTCAGCGACCTTGCCCAAGCACTGCCGGCAACAGTATCCAGCTAAATAATCACCCATGAATGCGTATAAGTGATGTGAAGTTAATCGCTGAGTCTTTAACAAAGGAACACTTGAAATGTAGTACTCAAGTAGGATCTAGTATTCCCTCCTTCGCTCGTGTGAGAAACAAACTCTACGAAAAGCAATTGTTAAACTTTAAACCATGTAAAGCACATGAAGTGGTCGCGTGTGCCTAATAAAAAAATCTAGGAGGAAGAGCAACCACTCAACCTTTCTTAATAAAACAACAACTGCTAACAATGGGAATGTCAAGTGTTTAAACATTATTTGGAGTTGGAGAAAGCAAGCATTGCCCAAGCCAAGAGTGAACAAGATATTTTCCCGATTGAGACTGAAACTAACCTTTCCCAAAGCCAGAAAACAGTCTAAAACAGTACTATGTGTGAAATAGCATTTCAGCATTGCCTAAGACACAAGTGTGCAAGCATGACCTGAAGCCAAGAGTGTGGCAACAGAGTTTATGGGTAATTGTGCTGGCTAACAGTTGGTAGACGGATAAAGGCAAGGTTGGGAGAGCGATACCCGCTACTTCAAGACACTCTTTGATGTTGATGAAACCTACATTGCCAAAGACCATCAGAGAAAGAGAGAAGAGTGTCCCAAAGGCAGTTCTAGGTTGTTGTCGGTTGCAGACAGACAAAAAGGCAAATAGGATGCCCCTTTAAAGGAAGGTTCAGAGGAAGAGTGCTGTATCTACTTTAAGGTGTTGAAATACCTGAAAGGGAATCTTGTCATAACCAAAAGCTATCTGAAGTCACAAAATACTGAAGCTGTGGTGGAGTATTTGGTTGTCAGTAGATTTGAGATTTCAGTAGCACAAATGAATGTGGAATACTATGCAGCAAAGAGTGGGGGCCCCTCATAGTAAACTCTTGTAGAACTTAACTTGACGTTGTTGAAGTGGAATTAGAAGTTCTGTGAAGTCATCCTGACAAAGATACTGCGTCTCGTAATCTTGCAAAGAGACATACTAAGCATTAACCAAGAACTGTGTTTCATTAACATTTACAGAAGTTGTACTTCTTTTGAACTGCAGCAATTCTTCATGGATAACTGGAAGTGGTGGCAAAGAATCGTGGCTGGGAATACATTGATTTTATTTTGAGGAAGTGGAAAGTCCTTATTGCACCAAGAAGAAAAGCTTTGCTGTTTTTGGAACTTTGGTTAACAAAACTTTACTTTGACAATGACACAGAACTGAATTGAGACTTAATTACACACATGGATTTCCTGGTTTCTTTCTGTTGAACATTTGAGCTGAATTTACCCTGCATTCTAGGTTACTAAGAAGTTATCAAGAAACAAATATTATTGATGTTATTTGAATTGCCAAATATTTTTTTTGTGCATTTGATTTTTGAGTGTGAGGGCCAGACATCCTGTATTAGGGTGTTTTACTTTAGTTTTGATAGGCAGCTAAATCATTGTCAGAGTAGGTATAGTGAGGCTTTTGGTAACATTTATAATTTAATAAAATGCCACATTTTGAACAAAGTTATCAGCCTCACAATCCTGCCCCATCACTCCTCTTTACCCATCATTCCCTTGCTATGCTCAGGGACATCAGTGATTACTCAGAGGCTAAATCAGTTTCTTGGACAAAGAAAAAGTGAAAATGGTAACTCCAGCACAAATATTGACCTCGCTGAAAACGGTTGCTCAAAAGATACTCATTTCAATTTGAGGGAAAAGAAAATAGTTCAGCTACAACCAAAGGCAGGTCAAGAAATGTACTTCGATTATGGAATATTGTTGCATATTCACCAACAGGCTAACTTGGTGAAAACATAACTTGAACCTCATCTCATCCCTGATCACTCACACACGTGAACCCTTAGGATGTCATAAGAGAATACAGATATAACCAGCCTATAATATGCATAAGCTAGGTTATGATTCAAAATCTAAACAGCAACTCAATTTGCCAGTTAAGGTAAAAATGTAACCTTATTGCCCCCATATTTATCTCGTTAACATACACGTGTCATCACAGATTACATGAATAATTGCGTTTTAATGACATGACTGATAACATTTAGCATTCATGTCTGCTTTATACAAAAAACAGTAGACTAACTTATATTTTGGGTGAAATATAGTCACCATCGCCTGGCTTAATGTGTGGTTACTCCGTACCCTTATTTAGCCGTAGAAGTGCATGGCTCTGGCTGGCAGGATGTATAAGCACAACCACTATTCTATTTAAAATCATATCCTCCTTTTCATGTTTTCTCTTATCCTTACCCAAACTTTCCACTATTGCACAAAACCGTACCAAACTGTAGGTAATGTTTATTTAGAATAAACACAAAGATACCCAATTAAAACCTTGCATTTAACAGTAATAACTAAATACAATAAGATAGTATTAGACATACAGTATAACAAACATTGAAAAAAATGAGTTTCCAGTTAATTCCAATTTTCTTTTTTTATTGCGTTATTGGTTGTTCATGCTCAACCTTTCACAAAATAAGAACTGTTCATTACAAATTTACAATCATAATTCATAAAGAAATTCGTTAATAACTTCTATTCAAATTTCCTGCTAAAAAACATACCATAATATACATCGATTGACTAATTTAAAAGAGAAATTGTTAGAGGCAATAAAGATCGTAAAGAAATCAAACAGAAAGGAAAAATAAAATAAAAGCAAAGAGAAGAAAACAAAAAGAATCTAAGGAAAGAGAATGAAATAAGGGAGAGACATAGAAATCCCAAAACATTACCACCTTCATCTAATCAGACCAGCTTGATGTAAGATCTTGATCACAGCTATAGTAACAACAACAGTTTCTTCAGCACTGGGTATTCTCGCGAATAAATTCCCAGTCTCTAAAAGGGCATAATTATGTATGAATCGACACAGCCAAAAAGATCTATACATTTTTCAAGATGGACAATTCAGGAGGATGTACTCTATTCTGCATTACATTCTCGTTCTTACATAACATAACTATTGCCGTTTTCATACCAGAGGATCTGACCTGACAAATTTCATGGGTTGGCAACAGATAATTGGCTGGTCCAATAGCCATTTGGGAATTTTTTCAGCTATTTTGGGAAAGCTCCGAGGGGTTCTTCGAAAGGAGATGGGCTCCTGTAAAGTTTATATACTCTCATCCATGCAATTGTTGTCATTCGTCAGTCGTGTCTAAACAAGATCTTTTTTGCCTCATTTAGATGGTCAATGAGGTCACTGGAATACAACTCAATTCCTCTTCACACCTGGTCTGCTCTTTCCCTAAACTTGGTCAAAGACCCCATTGTCGTGTGTTTCAGAGTGTCGGCTAGCTCTTCAAAGAACGATCCCACCAAGGGGACCAGTAACCTCCTATACAAAGACAGAATCTTCCAATCCAGCGTGCAGCTCAGTGATGCTAAGCCCAGTTCAAATTTGAGCATAGCTATTGGCACACAATCACATAAGCTCAGGGCACACTTTCACAACCAAGACTCCACCTTATCATACGCTAGAGCTCAGTCCATGGCCGATCTCAGTGCTATAGCAATTTTAGTGCTACTTTAATTTTATAGAAAGATAGTTAAGGACGGATCAAGAACCTACAAAATCGGATTCCAATTCTCTTCATCTGTGCAGCGGCCTGTGTCTCCTTGGTCATAATACGAGCCATGAAAATAGTGACGTTAACTGCATCCATTGTAAAATCCAGGCAAGTAAGCGTTTGAGTGGGACCTGGTGGCTGATTACCCACCCACCAACTATAAAACATTCTCCTTTTTGGAGAATTTATAAACCTGATAACATTGCTTTTTTTCTCATTGATGCAGAGTTGAGACCTATCCAGAAGGAGGCCATAAGGTACGGGACAAATAAAGAGGAAATCCACGGTGGAGCAAATGAAAAAGAAGAGGTTGAACAGGCCGGGAGCCAATACACAGCCCTGACAGGGGCCCCTACTGGCCCCAAAGCTCTCTGTTGGCTCACCCCGCCCATTCAACTGAACGTGGAGAAAAGTATGCTCTTGTAAATGAACCAAGATTGACAGAGGCCCATGTATATGCCCGTCCCTCAACTTGCACTGTAAAAGATTTCGGTTGATGCAGTCAAAGTCCTGCGTATAGTCAATTGCAGACATATAGAGTGGCAACCTGCCTTTCCTCCATGATTCTTCTTTTAGCCAACCCACAACACGACCATTTAATTCCGAACTGAACCCCCTTCACAAGCCGGTCTGATATTTCTGTAAACGGTCAGATAAGGTGGCCTAAGCATCCAGGTCAGAACACGAGAGCTGCAAAAATCTTGCTCTCACTATCAAGAAGGGAGATGGGTAAACATTGTCTGCAATGGCTCCGCCTCCCTTCATGTAAAGGGACATAACAGCATTGCACCAGGAAGCAGGGATTTCTCTTGCCGCCAATACTGCACTAAACAAAATAAACATGGTCTTTGACCAAATCGCTGGATTTGCTTTTAAAACAGCATTCAACAAACCTTTGGGGCCAGCATCCCTGGAACTAGATGACCTCTAATTAGGCATTCAATAGACTATTAATACAGACAAATGCCATAGGACATATGCCAGATCGATATAATTTCCTGCTGTGGTGTCCTATATACATGCAGGAAGTGTTTCACCCACACTCCCTCTTCTAAAGGACTGCTCTGTTGACGGCCCTGTGTTATATTCATGCCACCTATCAGTTCCCAGCAATTTCTGGAGTCATGCTGTGCAAAGATTTGGAGCATTTTTGCCTCTTCATGGTCCAATTTTTCATTTTTTGTTTCAATTGTTTAGATTTAACTAAGTATGCCTCTGGTCCATAACCACACCTTCTCCGCACCATCACTTCTAAGGTCTTTCTTTTTATTTTGAATTATCGGGTCAAAATAGTGGGTTATTGTTGGTTTAATGATCTTATTTTCTCGAGGCATGCTTTTAAATCTATCAAGGAAAGCTTGAAATAGACCTGGTTTTATACCGGCTGTCCTTGGCTCCAGGGTGGATATTGTAATAAACTCCTGTATTGAGGCTTTGTAAATATTTAGTAACATGGTCAATAGATCTGGAAATTCGGTTGCCCCTCCGATACACTACCAAATGTGCGAGCCCGGGGTTAGTGGCACAAGACTCTTCGTATCCCATTCTTATTTTAATCATTTGATGGTCACTGAACTCCGTCTCAACAACCCTCATCTCCTCACAGAGATCAAACAGTGTTGGTGAGAGGACAAAGTAATCCAAGAATGAGAATTTATGACCCGATCTCCACTTTGGCCTTGGTGGAACATCACCGCAAGTGGAACCATTAGTAATCCTCATGTTCCATATTTTAACAAATTCCCCGCATAATTTGCTTTCAGCCACGGCTCTCGAGTTTGAGACTTTCCTGTCTTCCAGCTTCCTGAAGGAACTCGGCGGGTAACCAGTGCCAGTCCTGGTGATTTTTTTTTCTTTGCCATTTGTGGGTGAAGTAAGTTAATTCTAATCGTGTGCACTTTGAAAAAGCTTAATTTACCAATTTCAAAACTGCATGAAAAATGAACCCGAAATTTGCCAATGCGCTGCATATACATGCTACTAAGCATATGACTTATTGACATGTGCATTTACCGCATTGGCAGACTTCATGAGTGCACAATCACAATTTATAATGGCAATTGCTGTTTTCCATATTCAAGAGGTACCAATGCAACTTTAATAGCGTTATCTGACTTTATTTGTATAATATTTCTTTAGTTCAGAGGCGCAAAACATTTACAGGGTACTGCATCTTTAATTCGACAATTTCTAAACTAGTAACACATATTAGCATTTAAAGTAATTCATTCTAGGCAACTCAGCTGCTCAAAGAAAAAATGTAGCAGCAAATAGACTTGCTAACCACTAATTTACGAGAAAAAAGCAAATCAGTTAAAACTGAAATGCCTTAATGATTCAACATGAAACAGGTCTTGAAGACGTGTAATGCTTCTTTACATAATTGCGTGTCTTATCAAAAGATATTTTTAGATTTAAAAGTTAATTGGTTTACTTGCATGCCAAAAATAAATTGAGAAACACACTGTCGCTAAACTTTGCTCCTTTTGCATATTTACTTCACAGTGCAGATTCAACAGACCATACCCCAATCAGCCTATGAACAGGAAATAACCACATGCGTCTTAATTCTATGTAATCGCTAGAAAAGTAAGACATAGCCAGTAGTCTCTAATTGCCCACAGCAACAGAATCCCACATTAAGCTCTGTGTTATGTCATTTTGCTATCAAAGTTGCCAAGTGGCAAAACTCTGAGGTGGAACATCACAAAGTAACAGGCACCTTGGGTTAAATAAGGTCAATGTATGGCTCTTTGGCCAGTAAGGTCTTGACTTTCATATCTGACCGCCTGTCACAAGAGCAGACTGCTTTGATAAGTACACACCATCACACAACGTCCAGAACCTTTTAAGTCGTCCAAAATCGGACATGTCTGAACACGGTGGAACCACAAATATGAGCTCCAATACTGTAAAGCATTTCTTCCACACATGCGCACACATTCTTTAGACTATCCCTTAGGGGCACAGCAGAATATATTTTCCATGCCCAAACGCCATAATTTAATCCAAAAAAGCAGGATATTTCAGTAATGGAATGGGCACACAAATTCAGGACTAATGCAAACTGAATATGCATGCTCGGAGAGCACAAGCATATAATCTAAAATTACATAAGTATTCTCTTGAATATCGTAATTTTTCCTTGAACACAGTGGGCAGCCAGATTACCTCTGAGTGTTTAACAATAGAATCATCTTCGTACTAGTCATTCAATTTCAGCAATCCTTTTCTGCATTTTTCAGGAATTCACCTCCAGCTTTCAAATACGGATTACAACTAAAAACAAATCACCATCAAATTAAATACACAGGATAGACAGCACATAACCATGCGCATCCAAAATATATACAAACGTTATGCCGCCCTTCCTTCCAAATGTAGCCTGTTTTCTCCTTTTTAATTAACATTACTAGTCTAATCCGACAACACTCATTTTGCTCCGTACCAATGAGTGGCTTGAAACAACTGTACCTACTGCTCCACATAAGATTTGGAAGTGTGAGTATTTTACTCCCCATTTCTTTTAAAGTTGGGAGTAAAATGATTTTGGAAGGAGTAAAAACGTAACTCCAAGAGTATTTTATAAACTAGTAAAAATGTTTTTAACTGAAAAACAGAAATGTTTTATATGTATTTCTTTGCACTAAGTTATTCATACACATTAAAAAGATTCAGGTTTGCTTCTTCCAATTAAGCAGTTACAATAGTAGTTTTTTCCTGTGGTACTACGTGCACTACTGGTCCAAACATCTCCATGGAGCTGTGCGGGTGAAAGCAGGGGCACACAAATCTACATGTCTTTTCCTATTTTTAGTTGGGAATATTTTTACTCCCTATTTTTTGGGGCGTTGGGGGTGGGAGGGAGTATTTGCCCATTTTTAGGGAGCAAAAGTGGCTGATGCACCCCTTACCTGCAGGGCGGACTGTACCATGTGGCATCTCAGGGCACACTACATTCCTGCAACTAGACTTCAAATACACTGAGGATATAAACCAATGGAAATACACAAATAGGAGGAGGACTGCACATCTCCAAATCACATGCTATAGTCCTCCACCAAAGCCTATAATGCCATACACTGAGCATCTTCACATGACCGCTCTTCATTTTGCTTGGTAAGTAAACTATATTGCTATGCCCCAGACATCCCTACACTATACCCCAAACATACTGCACCATGTATTATCCCACCATTCCACAAGTAAAAAACAAAACCACCCCCCGATCAAAACAGATGCTATTCAAAACACATGCTAAAACATAGCACACATTTTCCTATACATAATACACTTGCCACTAGCGGATGGCTAGTTATAATGTACTCTTAGCGAGTAACAAATGGTGTGCTGTATATGTATGTGAAGAACTGAGGGGGCAAATGACTTGTTATACCCGTTGTGAGAAACCAAAGGGTATCTCGCGCCCGCTAGTCCTCGGGGGACTTGTCATCCAGGTGGCCAGGACACAGCCATCGCTTTTGGATCCAGTTCCTGGGGATGGACAATGGTGGGAGGATCACCTGGGTGAGCGGTCTTCGGGAAGTGGGGGCGAGGCATCCGGTGGTGAGACACGGTATCCCACCCTCTTGTTTATCTGATCCATCCTATTTTTTTGGATTTTCCAAGTCCCAATCCCCCCCACCCCTTTTTACACAAATACTGGGCCGAGGAAGAGGTTGGCAGAGTAACCAGGCTAACCCTCTCACATCGTACTGGACATGTCCCTTTAATCGGGTCAGACAAAGTCAGGCACTTTACTCCAAGTGCATTCACCTAATACCAATTAGCTCTCCTCACACAAATAAAAGGCAGCACCTAAAGAGACACTCTGAGCAAGGCGAAACAGGAGTACAAGCAGAACTTCTGGGACGGAGGCACACCTACTGAAGCAGAGCAACGGACCAAGGGACAAGAGCAGCAGGCCGAAAACTCCAAGAGTTCCCTACTGGAGGTTGTTGCCGCCGAAAGGCCATGAAACACATGTGGAGAAGGTCCGATCCCACAAGTGAAGACTGCATTGTATTTCAAGGACGCCAGTGACCCTCCCGGTGAACAGCAGAGTTGGGGAGGCGAAGCCAAGCCTATGGTACGAACATTGACTCGTGAATTGGAAATAGCAGAAACAAGAAAGATGCACACAGCCGGTGAGTTGGCAAGCGACCCGAGAGACCGGTGTGTGTTAGAGCGAATGAAGTAGCAACATTATATCGCAAGTGAAGGTTGCACGGATGTGGATGAGATGCAAAGAAAGGCAGACCTATGAATGACCTCTGAAGTAAGGATAGCTGTGAGATCAGCGATACCAAGTAACAGAGTGGTTCGAAGAAAGGAAGTAGCCCACTCGAAAGGCTCAGTGAAAGGTACATTGTTTGAAGCAATAAAGGGAATGCACAGCAAAAGTGAAGTAAGCAAGTGTAAACGTGAACTTTGAGTCGAAGTGGTCCTGCCATCGTCTGTAAAGAAAGCCACGCACAGTTGAAGGTCTGACATCTGAAAGTGGTCTGAGCCCGACTGAGGAAGAACCGAAGTATCAGCTTGGGGAAAGGAGCCCCCTTGCAAGTTTGTGTTGAACTTTGATGTGAGAGGTCTGAGCCCGACCGAGGGGAACCTTTGTGAACTTTGTGTTGAAGTATTATTTTTGGAAATCACGAAAAAGGGACTTTAACGTGGAAAGCCAGGCAGGCATCAATCCACGTTTTGGAACTGTTTATAGTCTTGGAAACCAAGCCATAGTGTGTCGTCCTGCCTACAAGGACCACCTTACTCCGTGAGGTATAACGTGGGGAAGAGAGCTGGTTCAACAGCATTTATTCTTTTGAACACTGATTTTTCCTTTGCATACAGGTCTCCTTTTTAGACTTTTTGTACAAGATATAGGGCAGAGAGTAGGTTTGGTTAGCATAGGCCATTTTGATTTGACAGACTCCACTAGAAATGTTTTATCGTTTGACGGTTGAGACTACTCCCATCTTAGTTATAGAGTAACACCTGGTTTCTCCAGCCCCAACATTTTCAATAAAGATTTTACACATTGTATCCATTGTATCAGTGTCATACATGGGATACCATGCCTTCCCTACACTGTCAAGGAGCCTGCAACTTGAATTTATTTACTCCTGCATATATCAAACAAAACACATACCCGCAGGGACAATTCAAGAAGTTCCACCTCATACAAATCATACAAACATTAATAATGCAAGTGTCCCAAATCATAATCTACACCATCCCCTAAGTCATTACCACATTCAACCTTGTCCACACACTAAAGAGAAAACATATGTATAAAACGGACAGTGACCATCTTAGATAGTATTTAAAAAACATGCCCCCACTTAGCACCAACTATACATTATACAACCAAGCCAAAACCACACTGTTGCATACCTTACAACTGAAAAAGCTCATTTTGCATGGACATACTCACTACATCCATTAGCCCATCACGTTCGCAACGTACACAAACAATATCGAAAAAAGCATGCATTAGACACACTACCACGAGAATCACCCATTCCAAATTATCATAAGTTATTGCACAGAATGTATTAAGCCACATTTTATACAATACTGGAGGCCTCCCCCCAGGTGCACCAGAACAACCTGCACATTTGACAGAAAACAGACAACCTATTCAATACCCCAGGTATAGCACATGCAAAAGCAACTCTTTTTTTACAGTACATTACAACAGCTTACTGCAGGCAATTAACATCGATAACACATACTGCACTATCCAAAAAGCATATTCTACATCATTACAGATATTCCATTGAGGCTATACTTAAACAACCATTATATGCGCTACATACAATGAAAACATGGTTTGATCTTGTGACAAAGCTGACTGCCCTTCTTACATGAGGACTCAACAGAAAATTCTCCTAAATACTGAACCAATTATGAATAAGAAGAAAGAAACACACATGGCACTGACTGTTCAAAGAGTTCTGGCAGCTAGATGCTTAAAGTAGAGAGTATTTAAACTCACACCAAAAACACAGAATTTCCAAAGTAACATTACATTTGATACAGATCAATATTGGCCAATATAATCAAACCGTCCCATTGGGCCCATTTCACAAATCTCTTCACCAAAACAAATCTGAGATGATATATACACGGCTAACCCAATTTACAAACACTTTTCAATCATTATCATAAGTTAAATCCAAATATCAGCAGTCCACTTGTCACAATAAAATGACCACACTAACACCTCTTCAAATTTATCTCAAGACACATACGTAAAAAGCACAAAAACATCTATTATCTGAAGCACAAGTAAAAATGAAAGAACTGGATAGCTATTGCCTCCCTTTACACAACAGATCTTACAATTTCATTTTAATACAGACCTAGAAACGAATACATAATTCAAAATAATAAAGAGTGTAGACGAGAAAGCATCCACCCCAAAACAAGACCAAATTCTCAGAGTAAAATATCCAATTTGACCCATACAAATTAAAGAATGTATCGCTGATCAGTAAATACTGTAAACCACATAAACCAAAACACATATTTTAAACTTAACATTGTTCATTAAGAAAACCATGGCAATCAATACATTAATCACCAAACAAAACCATTTTCCTAAAGGCAATTATACATGCACCAATAGCAATACAATGCAAAATCATTTCTCCTAAAATCAACTTATTTCATAACAACTTCAACGCACACAAACCTTTGTGACGTGTGCAGTCTCCTAGTCTCCTGTTTAATTTGATGTTTTCTGCTCCCAAACCACCATCTGCAATCCCAAAACTGAGTCCTTTCAGACCTTAACTTCACCCAAATAACTCGGAGCATAAAAAAAAAACCTTCCTCTTGAACTTCTGCAGACATGCCTAAACACCAAAAAGAACATTTTCAGTGTCTTACAAAAAGAGAAATAAATCTATTCAGTAACTCACCTCCCTCCTCTTAGCTAGGGATGGGTAGCTATACTGGTAAAGCGATGGTCTGACATGAGACTGCACTTTGTAAGCATGACCGTCTTTGCCTGCCTTTCTTCAGAGCTCCATAAATTAAGTACCATTCAAAATGGGGCAAGAACACTTGTCATTACAATGTTTAAAAGCTGGGTGAGCCCAGCACGAAGCATTATGCAAGAAAACAATACTATTTTGCTCACACTCAGTTTGCCCTCTTATCACCTTTGATCCACAGGGAATCTACAGACATTTTCCCACCAGCTTCTTCGTTGGTCCACTTGCAGTCCCAATTCATTCACGCTTTTTGATCCACTCAAACCACCCAACCCTCTAGCAGCATTCCCTCTGTTTCCCCTGCTGCCCCAGCCCCTTTACCCGTAGCTTCCTCCCCTAGTATCCCCAGCTCATGCGGCTTCCCCTCCCCCCCTCAACTCAAATCAGTCCCAGTCATCTCCCGTCATTACCTCTTCTCTTCTTGCAACCACAGCACCCATTGCCCTTTTCCCACCACCCCACACACATCCTTCCATGCTGCCTTCTGCTCACCATGTATGGCCAGCCTCTCTGGCCTTTCTTCCTTGACTCAGCCCAAACTCTCTCCGTTTCACCTCTGGCTCTGCTCCTCTTTCACACACAGCCTCTCTTTCTGCTCAACCCAGAGTTATCCCCTAAACCACACATACTGCAGTGAACACGGCAGAACTAGCTCCCTAAACTGAATATATGAACCCTACATAGTCCTGCTTTAGAGAGCAGAGCTACCTCCCTAAATCACATGTACTGGAGACCTTGAAAGGCCCATGTGTCACAAGACGACAGAAGATTACAGGCAAGCTCACATAGCCAAGAAGCATGTTTTCTTAGCATTGGGGTCTAATTCCAAAACAACAGCAACATCATTTTCTAAGTCTCATACCAAAAATCATGCAAAACTGGCTAAAGCTGTAATTATTAGGGCGCAAATCAGTCAACCCGCCTCCCCCTCTTCTACGTTTAGTAGTGTAAATAGCTATTAAATGATAGTACATTCCTGGCTTCAGGAGAATAACAGCTTACGCCTTGTGCACATGATCCTCCAAGAAAGCGTCTCCCCATCACTGGAATGATGACCCTTAAAATTTGATGAATAATTGTTGCCCGTTTTTTTCCACTTTCAATATTTAGCTGCTGCACAAAGTTCTCCAACAAGTTTGGGCAGAGATAATTATCAAGCAATGGACCAGAGATACTACAAATTCAAGACTACAGACATTTTAGACTGATCATCTCAGATGCTCTTCATTTGGGCCAAGGGATGGTGCACTCAAGGAATCCATACTCCACATGTTTCCTGTCCATTTCATTGTAAAGCACACTTGCAGAATTTCAGCATCACCCTGAAATCAAAGTTATGGAAAGACCTGAGCACCAGGCGAGTGGTGGCTGGTGGGTGATGTAGGGTCAACGGCTCAGTGCACTGGAGTTTCAGGCTTGTGAGAGTCACTAGGGTGGACATATGGAAGATACAACCGTGGATGTTGGCCTCTGCCCTGATCAACGCTTGATAAATGCTATTTGTTGCTCCAACAAGGATTAACATGATGGGCAAAAGTTCATTTTTGCCCATCAGGTTAATGCTTGTTTGCCCAAAAGAATATATTTTTTTTCTGGTTAAAATAAACATCCTTAAACAGTGTTCCACTTGAAGAATAAAACAAAAAGGTATTAGTGAACAGAGCAGGATTCTCCCTAGCTCAAGTGGCTGGAGATGCATGTCAAAAAAACAAGATTTGCTACAATCTGCAATTTCTCTGCTTAACGTGCCTGTTTTGACCATCCCAAACCAACTGTGATTCAGCAATTATCTGGTTTGTAGTAGAGCTTTAGATCTGGGTCTGGAAATTTGCAAAAGGAGAGGATATACATACTATGTATTTGGAGAAATGGGCATATTTTGAAAGTCTGGAATATTTATCATTATAGCCAGTGAACAAAGGCGATTGAGAATCAGAATGTAGATAGGCGGTATACATTGTTGATGGTCTTGTTAAAAATTCCCATCCACATTAAGGTTACATTCTGTAAATGTATCGTGGCTGAAGAGATGACGAAAATCACACTACCCAGTTAAATTGGGACAAGTGGGGTAATGGAAGAGAGCTAGACTGTCTGTACGCTGTTGTGAGAAACCTGAAGGTGTCTCACTTGCTAGTGCCCGGGATCTGTCATGCAGGTGGCCAGGACACAGCCATCACTATTGGATCCAGTTCCTGGGGGGGGGGGGGGGGGCGGATCACCTGGATGGGGGCTACACAGGGAGTGGAGGTGGGACACCGATTGGTGAGACGCGGTACCCCCTTCCCTGTATCCTTTTCCCCATCCTACCCCGCAGCATATTCAAAAGTTCTATCCCCCTGCCCCCTTTTCCGACGCAAACACTTTTGCACTGTGAAAGACAACGGACCAACACCTGACCCGGCATGTCCTAACACAAGGGTCAGGCAATTGACAATAACTACGCACAAATGACAGCAGTTTCCTTAACCCATAGTGATAAAAAGGCAAAGCACGAGAGCATACTGCGAGAAAGGCCTAACACACGAGGAAACAGCCACACCGGACCAGCAGTCCAAACGGAGGAGAAAGGCAGCAAGTCCTGGAGGGGCGAAGGGGGAGCTTCCCTTGCCCTTTTCAACCTAGACCCTCGAAGCCTCAGAAAGGGAAATCATAAGACTGGGAAGTCCAGCTGGCATGGGACAGGTGTCAACGGTACACTGGGGCCTCCCCGCTGATAGCGCAAGCAGGGATAAGCGATTGCCGCTGTTGTGTCGTCATTGACTCCCGAGATTAGAAACTCCAACGGTTCAGCACAACCGGTAAGTCGGAGAAGACCGAGGTCCTGCCATCGTTGAAAGGAACTGAAAACCTGTGTTTTGGCGAGGCCCAGGAGTGTGCTGTGCTCAAAGGTCCTGACCTGTCCCGTGCTGAAGACGTGGGGAAGGGAGCCGAGCCCTACCATCCTGACTTATCATTTGAACACTTCTTTATTTTCTTGTGAACATTATCCCACACTACTTTATAACTTAGTTTTAAGTATTATCAAGAGTGTCCTTTTTAGTATAGACCCTTTCTATTTGACAGGACACTACTAGGACTCCCTTATTTGATGGTCGTAGCTTGCTCCCATCTTAGATTTAGGTTTAGATTAGGCATTTTTCTCACCCATTATACAGTTTAATAAACACCCTTCAATTGTGATCACTTGTATCTGTCTTTACTGTTGCCACCATGAGTTCTTTACACTGTCCAGAGCAGCACCAAGTTAGATGCCATAAAATGTGATCCTTGAGCGAACAAGACTTGGGTTGGATCAACTCAAGGGTGCAACTACTGTTTTTCATGGATTAGTGATCGGTGACGAGAAGTTGCAAGCAGGCAACTTGAGGGCTTTTCACAGCATTTTGATAGGAAACCCAAGACAAAACATATTTCATCAAATTTAGTGAAAGCACAAACTCTGCATCAGTGGAAGTTACTATGCATCTTCATCATATATAAACTGGTAACTTAGATACAAGTTAATCACTCTCATAATTCAGTTAGTCTCTAAACGTGTTCATGCAAGCTAAGTATATGTCAGACACATGCAAATATGCAAACACAATCCAATCTTAAACCTGCACTTTCTGTCCAGGGTTGTTGAACAGATCTGGTAGCACCTTCCAGCTGAATTTCTGAGCTATCTGAAAGTTAGATTTCAGACCAAGTTACAAACAGAAAAAAACTTAAGATTGGAAACTGACGCAGCAGTGAATTCTATTGCAGCTGTTCAAAGCAGTAACAATTATCCGTGAATAAGATTTAGAATAAGGAAGCATGCAGGTATAAAATGGGATGAAAACATCTTGTAAAAGCAAGACAGCACACCATTGCACTAGGTTCGAGTCACTATTAAAGCCACGTCTTCCATAAGTCAACATGGTAATCTGTACCAAATGAGTTGGTAGCATAACAATTTTATAAGGCTGCACTAAACGTATATATTAAATCCTCCTATTCAGTATATGAGTTATGCCATTTTATGTTTTTCAATTCGGGAAATGCTTTTATATTTTGAAATAAAAGTTCTGTGTAATAGTAGGTACTCGTATCTGTATTGGAAATAAACACTATCAACAGCTGCACCTTAGAAACTTTGCACTTTAGGCACACAGACGTGAAACATCATGCAATCTTGGGTATGGGATTTTTATACAAATCCTTCTGCTTCAATAAACCTTGAGGGTCCCATTATCTTTACATATCCTGAAAGTAAATATTTCATAGCATGTCACCTGACAATGCTTCACAAAACCAAGACTAGGCTTCTCAGCAGACATTCCATATTTCAATTGTTGTACTTAACACAAGAAAGAAGTTTTGCTGGGGATTTTATTATTTGACGCTTTTTTGGTTCCTAAAAATGGATTATTTACAAATACACAAAATTGACTTATTTAGGACACCTTCCACTGGTGCCCGTCGCAGCAGCATGTTAATCATAAATGCACACTGTGCTGCAGTTAGACCATGCAGGAAGTGCAGTCATAGCATTAACTGTAGCACCACCAAATCGGCCATGCTAGCTCTGTCGTGGCTAACTGTTAAACCTGGATTAGACACCTCTCAATCTGTATATTCTTTTGACTAGACTTGTACAGTTGTAGTATCTAATCAACTTGTGGGCTCTGTTTAATACATCTCTACTCTCGTGACGTTACCACCTTTACTCTCTCAAGGGCCTCCTGCCAAAAGCTGTCCACTTTGGTGCAGGCAACCAAGAGCTGGGCAGAGTTTGCCATTGCTGTCCCACATTTACAACAAGGTTGGGGATCAATAGGTGAAGCTACTTCATCCTTACAGGCATCCAGTACAAGCAAACGCATATATTCTGTTCCATTAGCCTCCATACCACATGGATGCTGGTCTTTGGTATGACCCTCATTAACAATGACAAGGTTTCAGTGGACCTCACTATCCCCAGTTCATTTAGGCAGCTTTTCAGATTCCTAGAGCCGCACAGATCATGCCTACTCCTTGTGTTACAATTGAGCCTTTTGTTATAAATTCAGCTATAGTGTTCTGTGGCAATCCGAAGTACTCCTTAGCCAACTCCAGACTTCTGTCACGTAGGTTACATGTAATCTTGAGTTGGGTGAATGCCACAGTTTTTTTCCTTCATAAGTCACCCGGCCTCGGCAAACAATCCCCGTTTTCAGCAATTTGTGTACATCAGAGAATCTTTGAACTTGCTATTGCATATTGGCATGAGAATAGTCTCTTAAATATTCGTTCTGGTTATGCTTCTCACTGCCATGAGTGTATTTTGCATCAGATCCTCCTGCAAGGCCCTTACTCTTTTCTTTTATGATCCCCAACCAGAGTATATAGCCCTGTTTGCCAGCGGGCAACAATTCATCCTCCATTTCCACCTATAGGGCTTATCTGCATGATGCTGACCCAGACCACCTCCAATTGAAAGAAGCCAACACCCTCCCCACACACACTTTTCACTGGGGTCTAACCCTTTCAATTAACAACTCTGTTTTCCTACTATCCCAAATCACGGGTCAGGCCCTGGAGTGGTTGACCTCCTTCCTCTTGGACCGCCCCTCCCAGGACTAATTTGGTTCCTTTCTCTCCGGAACCTCTCTCTACACCTGTGGCATTCCCCAGGGCTCTATCCTTTCACCCTGGTTCTTCAACCTCTACTTGGCCCCTTGGGCCCACCTGTTCTCTACCCTCTGCTCTAATGTTCAGTGGTATGCGGATGGCACTCGGCTCTTCTTCAGGTTCCCCTCAGCCTCCTCTCCTTCCTTGCTCATTCAGGACCGTCTATCCACAATTCAGGATTGGTGCGCCGCCAACGACCTCTGCCTTAATGCTAGTAAGACAGAGATCCTTCTCATTGGGACCCCTGCTATCCCTCTAACTTGCTGGCTGACCTCCCTGGGCACTATTCCTTCACCTTCCTGTGAGGCGAAAAACCTTGGTGTCCTCTTCGACTCCACTCTTCTGCTCTCCTCACATCTTGGACATTGCAAAGAAGCCCCACTACCAGCTTCACCTCCTCAAAGGTACTCTTCCCTTTCTCACCTTCCCCCAGAAGCTCCGTCTCCAGAGCCCTGGCTCTCTCTAGGCTGGACTACTGCTACAGCCTCTTTCTCCGATTCCTCTAATCTCTGCAACTAATCCAGAACAGGACTGCAAGACTTCTCCTTGGCCTCAAGCCCAGGGACCAATCTCTCCAGCCCTGAAATCTCTCCACTGGCTCCCGGTGGCTGCATGGATCAAGTTCAAGACCCTTTGCATTGTCCAAAAGGTTTACTGGGGCCAAGGACCGAAATACATACAACGCTCTCTTCTTAAATACCTTCCTTCTCGAGCCCTTCACTTAGCTACCTCCAACTCCCCAAGGGTGAGCCGCTACTCCAGACAGACTTTGGGTAGATCTCTATCCTCTGGAATGGCCTCCCTGTCCCTCTCAAGCTTGAGCCGGATCACCTGAAGTTCTGGAAGCAGCTCAAAACGTTCCACTTCTCCCCTGCTTTCTCTCTCCCCCCCCTCCCCTGCTGACTTACCTGGCTGATTTGTCTGCTGCACTGACTGGCTGCTTGGCCACCCTCAGCATCTCACTGGGTACCAGGCTCTCTCTTGATCAGTCACTCCTGCACTGCCTCTGGGCCTACCATGCAATTAGGGGCTGTAGCTAACCTCTACAGTCCCTTGCCTCCTTGCACTTAGCCAGATCTGCGCTGCACTCGCTGCACTCCCTACTCAGACCATTGCTGCCCTGTTCCCCTTCCCTCTCCCAAACATTCCCCCTTCACCCTCTGCTCCTTACACTTCTCGTTCTCGCCCGATCTCAATGACACAAGGCCTAGTAAGTCTGTTTGTCTTGTCCTCCCATCTGTTTTCCCTCCCTGGTCTTGTCGCGCCTAGAAACACTTGTGTACAGGCAAGTATCATAACAATCCCTGGAACATCTCCTATTGCTCAGCCCTACCACAGGCTCCACTGGGATGTAACACCAAGGTTTCAGTAGAGACCAATACCAACAATACAACCTTTGACAACTCTTACATTCTACCTCACTGCTGTGGTAATTGAAGCAGAACCTTCCAACAAGCTACACAGTGAAAATGTGTCTACAATTCTACTTTAGTTCAAAGTGGCGAGCAATGGTCAGGATCTTTCTAATTGCTAAAAAAGCACCCTTGAACCATCTGGAAGCAGCAAACAATCTCAGCAATATGCTGCTCATGTTGAAATCTAAACTCTCTCATCCAACAAGTAGATCAGGCCATTAGCTTTCACAAGGACCCCAATTTCATTATCAATGAAGGGTGTCTGGATTTCTCCAGCGATTCCATTCTTTCTGTACTTCAGCTTCCCAAATAGTGATTGAAAACAATTCAGAAAATATCCAACATTCTGTGTCATCACATCTTTGAGCTCTGAAGGACTTTGGGTCTTCTTCACTCGTTCATCAAGGCCATATTTCGAGTCCTTCTCACTACCAAGCATTACAGACCTCAAAAGGCCTGTCCACCTCCCCATGGGCTTACCTACTGAGATATATTTATGTTACCCGAGAAGCAAGAGAGGAACTATTAGACCCGTGTCCATGTGGAGGTCTAAAATAGCAGGGACTACCTGGCAAATAGATTATGTGTGAATGGGAGGGCAAAGGTTATTGAGCAGGCAGTCTCCTAACCTATTAAAACCAATAGACATGATAAGCTCCAATTGTACCCAACAAAGGTTGGAATATATTTTTTATTTTTCAATTAAGTGAACGTCATTACTCTCAGATAATGGTTGCAACACCTCGCTGATGTTGCCCAATAAAGGCTTTGTGGCTCCTCCTTTTCTCTGGCATAAGGGATGCGACCTAGGTCGGGCTGGCCTGCTCCTTTTGGGACAGACGCAAGACTGATTTGCATAGACTTACACCTTCTATAATGCATGGCAGTATGGTTAGAATGGTTGCTCAAAGAAATGTCAGAGGTTATGGTTGATTACAAATATTCCATCTATTACTCTTCCGTTTTATCACAGGTGACTGTGCCATGGGTGGGCTAATGGGAAAATCAGAAGTGTATATTGATATTGCTATTTTATTTCTATCGCGCTCGTAGACAAGTGTTTCAGAGCATGACAAGGGAGGGGAACGGGGGAGAACAAGAACAGCGATCTTACTAGGCCCAGTGACATTGAGAACACGCAAGTGAGAAGCAGAGGAGAACCGGATAAATAATAATAAATATATAAATAAATAATAAAGGCAACAAACAGTGGTAGTGCAGCCAGCAATTTGCAAGTGCTAGGTTTAAGGCAGAAGACAGGTAGGTCTGATAAGTGCAGGAAAAAAAGGGGGGGGGGGCTGTATGGGTAGATACAGACCCCAGTGCAAGGGGTGGCCCGGAGGCAGTGCAGGAGGGTGGCATGGTGAGTAGGTACCTGGGCCCGGAGGACAGAGGGTGGCCAGGTGCACAGTGCCAAGAGAAAACAGATCAGCAGGGGAGAGGGGGAGCGAGGCAGAAGAAAAGCGCAAGGTCATGAGGTGCTTCCGTAACTGGAGATGGTTCTCCAAGTTTTAGAGTGGCAGTGAGGCTGTTCCAGAGGTAGGCCCCAGCTGAAGACAGATCTACCCCGAGCTTGTTTCTTTGAAAAACGACTGACCCTGAGGGAGTTAGAGGTAGAGGAGCAAAGAGCTCGAGAGGGGAGGTATTTGCGGAGGGGTAGCTGAAGGTATTTTGGACCCTGGCCCCAGAAAGCCTTGTGGACAATGCAGAGAGTTTTGATTTTAATCCTTGCATCCACTGGAGAGATTTCAGAGCTGGAGAGATACGATCCCAGGGCCTGAGGCCAAGGACAAGTCTCGCAGTCCTGTTCTGGATTAGTTGCAGAGGGTGGAGAGTAGAGGCAGGTAGATTTAGAAAGAGGCCGTTACAGTAGTCCAACCTAGAGAGAACCAGAGCTTGGGATACCATGAGCTTCTGGGGGAAAGAGAGGAAAGTCAGAGTACCTCTGAGGAGATGCAGTAGGAAGTTTGACTTTTTAGAGACCTGAGAGATGTGGGCGGAAAAGGAAAGGGTGGAGTCAAAGATGACCCCGAGTTTCGTAGACTCACAGGTGGGGGTAGCAGGAGAGGCAAGGGAAGGTGGCCAGAGAGTGAGGGGAAAGGGTGGTGAAGGTGTGCCGATGAGGAGGATCTCTGTCTTGCTGGCATTCAGACAAAGATCATTGGCGGCACACCAATCTTGAATGGCAGTTAGGCAATCAGAGATGAGAGAGGGAGAGGAGGTGGCCGAGAGCAGCCTGAAAATGAGTTGAGTATCGTCAGCGTAGCACTGGAAATTTGAGCAGAAAATGGCAATGCGTTGGAGAGTTGCCAGGTATTGGTTGAAAAGCCAGGGCGAGAGGTTAGACCCCTGGGGAACACCACAGGTAGAGAGGAAGAAAGATTATCGGAAGGACCCAAGTTGGACCTGGGAGGGTCGATCAGAGAGGAAAGAGGTCAGCCAGGCCAGAGTCTGATCAGTGATACCCAGGTTTTCACGGGACGGTTGAGCGGGATGGTATGATTGACCGTGTCGAAGGCAGAAGACAGATCGAGGAGTATGAGGACATAGGGAATGTTAGAGTCAAGGTTGGAGAGCAGATCTTCCCGGATGTTCAGGAGAGCAGTTTCCACGCTTCTTGCAGCTCTGAAGCCAGACTGGTGGTCATGGAGACAGTCAACAGAATTGGAATGAAGGTTAAGCCGAGAGATGGACAACTTTTCCAGGAGTTTGCCCAGAAGGGGAGTAATGGAAATTGGGCGATAGTTAGCTTGACAAGAAGGATAAGCTGTGGGTTTCTTGAGAAGAGGATGCACAAGGGAGTGCTTCAGAGGGGAGGGGAAGGATCCTGAGGCAAAGGAGTGGTTGCAAAAAAATCAGCAAGGGCCGGAGCGAGGGTGTCAATGTGGTCCTTAATGGTTTTAGAGGAACTGGGATGAACCTGTTTTGACAAGGCTTTCATAGATCGGACTTGTTTAGCGACCCCTTCAGGGGAGAAAAGAGGAAAGGACGAGAAGGATGGTGGGGGGTGGCTAAAGGAAGGTCAGCAAGCACAGATGGAGAGGGGAGAGGAGGGTTCAGGGTGGAGAGGGTGGACAGGATGTCCTGTTTATTTTTTAAATGAAGTGAGAGGCAAGGGCATTGCAAAGAGCCTGGGAGGAAACAGGAGGAATAGAGACTGCAGCAGGGTTGGCCAGCTCCTTGCAGATGCTTCAGGTCGAGAGTGTATGTGATGGATATTTCTTTGCAGAACACACATTACTCATCTCAACAATAGGTTGACTCATTCAGACAAGGAAGTAGTAACAATTCTTTTTTATTTCAGCGACTTAAAACAGAATCCATAAAAGTACAACAATCATAGTTAAACGCAGTTCAATTCAATACATTACTTAACAAAATCAATATAATGAAATCCCACAAGATAGAGACAAGCTGAAACTGTAGCACTTCAGATCATGGTTAAAATAATGATATTGTCGAAAAGTGTTTTCTGTGTTTGACTCTCTGCCGGAGCGCATCGCGGAAGGCTGTTTTCTTGTGTGCTGGAGGTTTTGCTCCACTACGTTGAAAAGGGTTCCTGCCCCTTTAAGGACTCCATAAAAGCCTCTCCCTACTGCGAAGTGATGCAAAGTGTTTTGAAGTGTTTTCTTTGTTTGCGGTGGAAGGCGGTGGCTGGAGCCAGGATACACTACCCCACAGATCTGCGTAGAGCTTGCTGACCAGGGCTTGCTCTGAGGTCAGTCATTGGTCCCACCTTTAGCCTGGCGGACAAAACTAATTTCTTCAAGCTGCAGTAAGTGAGGTTTTAAATAACTTATCCGTTGGTCCGGTTACTTGTTTGTGTTGTCACCCATCTGCCATAAAGCTAAGCAAACAGAGGAAGTGCACTATGCAGCCTCTCACGAGGAAAGGAGCAAAATGTGTACGCAGCCCCAATCCATCAGGAGCCGCGTGCTCTCCTAAACCCAAAAAAGACAAACCATGTGGCTCAGCTGCACAACAACCCAAAATATCAGCATTTCAATCTCCTGCACCCAACATTAAAACCACCAAATCCCGAGCCCATGACCTCCCTTTGCCAATTGACTTATTTGCCGAAGACATCCCAAGCCCGGACTTTACCGCTATTGATAATAATCACTCGCTCCTGAACATGTGTTCAGGGTTTAGGGGAGATTCTGTGGGAGAAAGCCAGGCACCTAATGGAGTGTGCATGGATTTTGGAAACATCGGGACCAACCTTTCCGCTGGGCAGGACCTGCAGAGGTCGGCATTGTCATCTGACTTCTCATGAGAGCACAACTCTAAATAAGGCCTTCATGTTTGCCAAAGGGAACAATTGTGAGAATACTCATACCATTGCACTCAGTAACTGCATGAGTAAGATTGACACCCTCCACTCATTGTGCAAAACTATTGCAGAAGATCAACGGGATATGAAATTCATCATAGCCAGGGTTGTAGACCCCATTTTGGTGGGCCAAATTACCAAGGCTTTGGATTATATAAAGACCAAGCCAGCCAACAGCAACGAGAGGGCGACAATCAATTTTAGCCCTCCTCTGGATCCTATTGTTGGGATTGGCAACAAAGAGGTGGTGGGTTCTCTGCCAGCCATCCCTCAGTCCATTGCCAATTTGTCACAGGTCGAGCAAGAGCAGGCTGTGGGCATAGTATGTTCATCACCGGAAGCAGTACCTATTATCAATTCAAGGAGGAACAGCCTGAAGAAGGCACTGACCCATTTTGAGGAGAAATCTGGGCTTAAGGGTGGCGTAGCAGGGCAGCTGGCTCAGCCCCATGCTAGGAGGAGGAGGGCAATCCCAAGCGCGGAGGGCACTAGTGCTAAAGGGGTCAGAGTTTCTAAGCAGCAAGGGGGATGGCTCCACCCGGGGGGTGCACTTACAGGGCACCACTGGATGATTGGGCCAATGTAAGGGCCCCAGTTCCCTGGCCTGCGCAGTGATACAAACTAATGTGGCAGGCACTGAATTCCCTCAGCCCCATCAACCCCCCAGATCTTGAGCATCCCTCTATGATCAGGCATGATCATTCCTTATGGCCGGCTCCCTCTACTATGGTAAAGTTTCTCCATGCTGAAATAAATCCAAGAGAATCTCAGTGCACCACCTGAATCCAGCAACCGGGTGCACTTACCTGTGGGGAGGTGGGTTGTCCTATCAGAACTAAACCAGACATGAGTGAGCCCATTTTTGAACCGTTCCAACTTGACTTGTTGTCCCTAGTGCCCAACTTAGTGCACTTGTGTACAACGGACATGACTTGTATTGAACTACCTGCTGTGGGCGATTGTAATAATTGGGCTCTGATCGAGTTGGTCTCCCCGGCGGTGGTAGCTCGGTTGTGCTCTTGCACTTTGGAGCGCCACGACCTCAGATTTGAACTGACTGTTTGTAGGAAGGCAGTGGCCAAACTGGAGGTAGCACCCAGATCTCACGGCACCTTCCATGGTTTTGGGAGTACAGAAAGAGCCAGACTTCAAGCATCACAAACCCATAATAAACATGGTTTGTCTGCCCCTATAACTAGGGTCCATTGGTTGATGGATACGCTGAGAGTGGGCAGTAATTGAAACTCTTCCTATCAGAAAGTTATCAATTGGCTATGCTGTAATATGAGTGGGCACAGTTCTATACTAAACCAGGGCCCAGGGTTACAGCATTTAATAAATTGCGATGTTTTTTATTGCAGTAGACTTGGCTCACCTCTCTGTTCAGGCTGGAAGGCTTCCAAACCATTGGTCGGAATGCCATTCAGGCTGATGAAGGTAGTCCTAAATATGGTATGGTGATTGCTGCCAGAGCACACATCAGTATTCAGCCTTTTCCACACAATTTGCAATCTCACTAGATCCTTCCGGCAATAATCACCTTGCCGGGAAATAAATCATAACCAACATTAGTTCTCATTGCCTACTCTGGGAGCTGCTTTAGATTCCACATTTTTCATGTTATGGAACATATGATTGCTGCATGGGAGGCCATGTGCCCTAAAGGTTTGCTGTCGATAGCTGGGGACTTCTCCCTCTTTGTTTATGCATTTTGATACATCAGCCACCTCCAAGGGTTCCTTTTTAACAGGGAACGCTGGGGATTCACTCCCAGCGGTGTACAAAATGGGGGAACCTTATCCAGACATGACTTGGCCTGCCTGACTGCCCAAAAAATAAATGGTATCAAATTGCAGTCCACTTGGACTAACACTGTATATTCGTGCCTGGACTACATTTTCTTGTATCGGTTGCTTTGGAACAGCTCTGGGGCTTTACAATTCGCCTTTATCACGTCGAGCAACCATGCAGTTCTAACCTGGTCTAGTGTATTGGTAAAGCCGATTGCCCAAGCGCATTTAGGCACCAATCCTACACCCAATATCCAATTAAATCACCTTTTATGGTCCGATGTTAACATCAGCAGACTGCCTGTTTTTTTCAACATGCATGGGCTAGCACTGGTCTATTGGGTGAATATGTATCAGTGTAGCATCCAATACATAATGAAGATTCTGGCTGGTCATTTATCTCTATTTCAGCAGGCTATGCCTTGTTTGGACGCCCGTGGTGAGGTATTCAATAGAATACAGAGTAAGAAAAGGGAATACAGAAAGTCAAAATCTTTAACAAAGGTTCGAGTAGAAATAATGGGACAAGCTTGAGCGGCTCGCCAGTCTGGCGACCAAACACAAAAACAGACTCAGAACACATAAAAGTACCCTATCCAATGCAAATTGGTTATTTTTGTTCCAGCTCCTTAGGTCCAACGATAAGACATTTTGGGCCCTATTTGGTGGCATGACAATGTCACCATCTCAAAACTGGACAACCTACAAAGGACTTTATTACCAAGTCCCCGAATCGACCACTAACCAGTCCATCTATGTGATCATTGCGCTGCCCGTAACTGCACTGACCAAAATGACGCTGCCAATTACAGCGTGGCGATCAGATCACTGTGCTTGCATCCAAAGGCCCACATTTTACTTCCCAACCCCTCCTCCACCCCACTTACCTTGACGGTGGCACCCTTTCGTGCGTGCCACCTACACCCTGCTAGCCCTGCAGTGTCAGCTCTGCCCACTAACGTGGGTTAGAGCTGACGCTGCTTTTCTTTTCTTGTCCCCCGCTTACCAAAATGGTAAGTGGGGGACACCCCTGCAACCCCCGACTCACGTTGCAGCACCGAAGTAGAGTGGGGGACACCCCCCACAAACCCTGCTCTGCTTGGGCGCAGTAAATGATGCCCTCATTTTGTGTGCCCCCAAAGTTGCATTGACAGCAGGGACGCACAAATGAGGGCAGCATTTTGTTACGATTCCATAACCCCTTAGTGTATAGTTATAAAGTCAACAGGGAACAAGACTGATGAACTGAACGTTCTTCTCATTATAAAAGCCCTTAGAAATTCGAGAGCACCTGGCCCAGATGGTTTGGCCAATGCGTAGCTTAAATACAATCCGAAGGTGTGGGCTTACATTCTTTACAAACTGTTTATGGATATTTGGAGGACCGGCATAATCCCTCCTAGTTGAAGGACTTCCATCCTGATAGCAGTGCTGAAAAAGGAGATGGATAACCCACTATCGGCTTCTAGACATGTAAGATCCCACTTCAAAAATATTTGGTTCCCTTCTCCTAAAATAAATATTTAAAAGGAAAATAAATGACAAAATAAAATAAAAAATACATCGGTGGGCTGACTCTAATCAGTTGATGCATAAATGTCGGATGGGCTTTCGTAAGTATTATTCCACCTCAGATAACATAAATATCCTTTTAAGTCGGATATATTCTGTAGCAAGCAAGGGTAAGCCATTATACATCTGTTTCATTGATCGATTTTTCAAAGGCTTTCATATCCATCAATCGCCTGCGGGCAAAATTGAGGGAATGGAATATTGATCCCCAACTGTTTTCCAGTCCTTCTACACGCATACTGATGTTAAAATACGTATTAACTGTGAGGGTTTGTTGACCTCGCTGATATCTACCAACATTGGGCTAAAACAGGGCTTTATACATGCCCCTATTTTATACAATGTATACACCTCGGACATGGTGCAAGCCATTACCCAGGTCCATAACTATCCTCCTATCTGAGGTGAAGGCATCCTTTGGTTACACTATGCAGATGACATGATTCTAATGGACCAAACCCCAATTGGCCTACAGCGTTCCATCACCGCTTTCATGCATTATGTTAAAGAAAACAATCTGATAATCA